>NW_022196898.1:10857347-10903765 GCF_008632895.1 Mastomys coucha
GTGAGGGTCATTGAAGTACAGCCTTATTACAATGAAATCCAATGTCTAAAAATTGTTCTTATTTGGGGTACAATCCCCAAATAAGAATAATTTTTGTATAGTAAGAGTCAAGATTTTAAACTCTACTTAATACAAAACAAACAAACGAACAAAAAGACTTTATATATTTATGTTCATTTAAGAAAATATTAGTAGTGATGTATTATTTTGAAATATACAGTTAATATGTTTGGAGTTATTTAAAATTTATATGGAAGAAAAATGTATGTATTTTCAGTAATTTTGTAGACAAGCATCTACATAACACTGTTAAATTGATTGTTGCTTTATATCAAACAACTTTTGTAATACTCATTTTTATTGTTATAATATTTTATAAATTTTAAGGAATATGACAAAAAAGATAATGTAGGTATTGAAGAGGGGGTCCCTGGGAGGAGTTGGGGTACAAAAGGAAAACAAGAATGGGATTTAATTCTATGTACTTAAAATATGTTTTTAAATGTTAACAAATTCAGATAATTTGAAATCATGTAACTTTTCTCATCATAATGCAATAAAAGTTTAAAAAAAAATAAGATTGACAGCAAAAAAAAAAAAAAAAAGATTGCTGCCATGTTGTCTTCCAAGATGTCAACATCAGTTGTCGTCACCTCTACTTTTATCCTCTTTTCTCCCAGTGTTTTGTTGCTTTTCCTTCAGTTTCAGCTTTCATTTTGCCAAGTGGTGATGTTACATCTTTGTTGATTACAGCTGGAAATCTCTTCAAGAAAGATAATTTATTTGCTACTGTTACTTTATCCCTCAGTAGTAATTATTGGTTGCTTGGTTCTTTACCTAAGCTGTAATTAACCCTGTTCCTTCCCTTGAGTAAAAATTTAGATTAAAATCACTCTGTCAAACTCTGCTTTTCAGACTGAGAAATGTGTCCATGGAGCATCTAGAAGTGCTTATAGGGTCACAATGCCTTCCATTCTTTGAAAATCGTTTGAGGGAAGTGAAATAGTCCCTCATCGCACATGACACTCTGAATTCCAAAAACATTTCCACTTAAACAGAATAACTTAAAATGTGGTTTTCATTGCATTAAAGCACCTCTCCTTTTGTAATTGAAAAATGTGCTTATCTAACTGGTTATCAATGGAGAGAAGGAATCTGAGCTGGAATGTTCTAAAATATGTTGGAATCAATATGAATATTCCAAGTGTTTTAAAATATATGCAAAAGAGAGAAGACACCTTCACAATCCTTTCATCCTTCAGAATAATGTTGACTCTGACCCTGAAGCTTTGGAACTGTGTATGCAAAAGCATTTTCTTGCCACCTGCTAAAATGTTTTCATTTCGATATTTGCTTCTTTTGCCAGGCATAACAAGCCTGCATCAAGCCTATGTTAATTAACATCAACAGCAGAACATAGGAAGAACATAAGGCTTGTGAATAGATTATAGTTATAATAGGGTATATAGATTTTGCTGGATGTATAACCTACAGCCTGGGTACTTTTCAGGATTAACTTGTTTTAGTTAGTCTTTATTCCTCTTTTTAAAATAATATCAGAAATCTCTAACCTTGGATGGATACTTTAGGCTGTCTTGGCTCCTAAAATTATTGTTATAAAAAAATAGACTGAATATTTCTTCATTTGCTGTAGGATTTAAGTCCAAGAAGCTAACCCACTCCCTTCTTTTCATCCTTCCTTCATCTTTGTCTTTTCATTTGTTGTCTTTTCCTCAAGAATATACAAAGTTCTAATCCATATCATGTTCTGTCAGAGAAATTAAAGATGTGATTGTCATCTCTGGGGATCACAGCCTCCGTTTGCTTATCTAGGCCTAGTCCCTGAAGGACATATTCCTCTGTAAAATCTAATCTAGGAATAGAGTATTTTCAGCCTCTGAGACTTGATGCTGAATAATCTTACCCTGTCTAGTTCTTTCTGAACTCAACTGGCTGGTTCAGTTTACCTTTTCAGATTCAAACTCCTCTCCAAGAGGACTGGTTCAATCTGGCTTCTCTCTGCTTCTCCTGAATGACTCTGCATGGCCTCAAACTCTTCCTGGCAATCTGTTCTATTTTTCTGTTCCTTCTTATTCTCTGGCTTATTCTGTCTTCAACTCTGTATAGCTTGTCCTCTCTCTGCAACTTTTCTCTGTATACCTGTCCTGGTAAAATTGCCTCCCTCTCTTCATTAACCCCCTGCCTCAAGTTGCTTCCCCTTCCTCTGTCTTCTAATAAGAGTTGGACATATTCTGTTCTGTCAAATCTTTCTCTGATTTACTATTTTGTCTGCCACTCAGTTAGATATCACTTTCAAACATGGGGGCTATCTTTTACAAACTAACTTTGTCTACATTGTTTGGGATCAAAAGTGTGTACTAAAGGTGTGTCTGTATTCCAACCTGACAGATTAAAGTTGTGTGCTAAGGTTTGAGCCACACCACAACTAGAAAGTTTTTTTTTTCAGTGAATAACACAATCTCAGGGGTTCATAGTATGATCAAGTATCCTGCAACATAATGTGATAGATTCAAACAAGCATCTAAAAATCCATGGACAAGAGCTCCAGATATTATACTAAGAAGTAGTTAAACAAAGAGTGAGAACTTTATACTAAAATTCATGAAAAATGTCTAAGGCAGTGGTTCTCAACCTGTGGGTCATGACCCCTTTGACAAATCTGTACCTCCAAAAATATTTACATTACAACTCATTACAGTCACAAACCTAGAGTTATTAAGTAGAAAAAAAAATAATTTTATGGTTGGGGTCACCACAACCTGAGGAACTGTATTAAAGAGCTGTAGCATTAGGAAGGTTGAGATGGTCTGGAGAAAGTGGTATATTTAAGCTTTAATTCTGAACCTAGTACAACCTGGAAATCTCAAGATGAGAGAACCTCAATGAGGGACTTTTCCTATAGGGCTAGCCTATGCTCATGCCTGTAAAGGGTTAATCTTAATTGTTAATCTATGTACAAAAGACTAACCTACAGTGATCTTATACTATCATAGTAGCATGGTGAGGCTTTGGGTCCTGGGTGTTCTAGAGAGAGCTAGTTGAATACTAGGGTAGCAGCCCATACAGGAACACTTTTATTTATCTCCTGGACTGTATAAAAGTAGGCAGAGCTAGATGAAGAGTTGGCAAGTAGTCAACATAGTTACCTTCATTTCTCTCCACCCTTGACTGTGGATGTGGTGTGTTACACTGATTGACAACATCTCAATGAGCTGTATCCTAAACTGTGGGCTAAAAGAAACCTTCCTCCTCCAAGTTGATTTTGGTCATGGTATTTTATCACAACAATAGAACTGAAGGCAGGAGAGAAACAATAGAGAGGGGCCACTGGTCACAAGGGAAATAGAGAATAGCTTGCACATGAATCTATCACTGTTAGAATGCTGTTACTCCAAAGTCCAGGTTTCTTGGTGGTTTTCACATTCCCTGTAACTCCATGAATATGGTCATGTTCACAAAAATCAAGAACACTGATATACTCCTTCCAAAATTGTATAGTACTCAGACCTGAAATTTGTCAAGTCAGAATATGATCATCACCTACAATTTGACCCAACAAACTTTGTTGATATTGTTCACTTGATTTGATTGGATTTGTTGAGGACATTATGTTAAATTCCCACATTTGTTATTATCAAATACATATGTACTACTATATGTGGAAATATTAAAGGAATATAAGAATTTTGCTGAAAGATTTACCACTTTGTAACTTTCTCAAAAATTAGAATACTAAATTATTAATTTATCAGTCTTATTTCAAATGTAAATTATTTGAATTGCTTAATATACTTACTGTCTAAGAAATTCGAATTTCATCTTATCCTAAATATTATCATTTTTCTTGTTTTCTCCAGTGTTGTTGTTGTCAGTAAAGGACAGAGTTATTCTTATCTGATATTGATTTTCGTCTTTTGCTTGCCTATCAATGGATGCTATTGTAATCCCCAAATGAGTACAATTTTAGAAAAACATTCCTGAAACAAACCTGCCTTCCAAAGATTTAAAAATATTTGAGCAAGTTATTTTCAAGTGTTTCTAAAGATAGCAAATGAGTGAACTATATCAGCCTAAGACATATTTCTTGGTTGTTTGAAGATATAGCCATGAGCATACAAGGATGATGTGCAGGGATAAGTCCCAGCCCTGATGAAAGTGACAGTTGAGTTGAAGAGGCAGACACAAAGGGAACAACATACAAGGTATAGCTCTGCTAATGAAGATAAGGTGTTCAGTATGAATTGACACCAATGTTAGTGTCGGTACTACTTGAAACTCTTTTGGTATCTAATTGTACCACCTAGTGAGCCTGCGTATCTAGTCAATGATGTAAGAAGCTCATTTCAGTTATAGGACTTCACTTTAGCTCAGGAACTGGGGAAATAAACAGAAGATACCAGAGGACTTCAACAAATGTAATATCATCACATAAAAATGTGAGGTAGGAAGGAACAAATGGAGAAATTTAAGGAAGAAACTGGAGATTATGGAGTCTTCTTATGACCTATGAGAGTATGCACTTTCTGAAAGGAGCCACAGCTAGAACACTTTGGCTATGACTGGTAGAGGATTGCTGCCATGAAACTGGAACCAGGAAAACCAGCTCTTGGTTATGAGGTGATAAATTAGGATAAGGAAATGTGGGATCATGGAAGAAAAGAATAATGATGTGAGTGACATGGCCCCTTGGAACACTGGCTGCTCTACCAGAGGTACTGAGTTCACTTCCCAGCAACACTATGGTGTCTCACTGAGCCATCTATAAAGGGTTCTGATGACCTCTTCTCACTGGCTTGCACATGTATACAGAGTACACCTACATTAAAAATCAACCAATGAATCAGTCAGTCAATAAATTTAAAAGGTTAACAAAAAAAGGAAATGAACAAAAGTTTCAAAATACTCAGTGGGGAAATCACCAAAGAAAGTCAAAAGAGATAGAAAATGATCCTAAGTTTTGACACCAATGAAAGAAAGAAAATAGGGAAAGCTAGACAAAAAGGAGTTTCAGACTGCAGGATATTTCAAGAAAAGCTTTATCTAGGCCTAATGACTCTCCAAACCAAAATCATCTGTTCCAAGTTAGTGAGTGTTGTCCGTGAAAAACACAACATTGGCAAGATGTGGTGGTGAATCCAGGGAAGTTGACTGTTGGTCTAATGAGCATTAAGATTGTTGGTTGAATATGCACATATCACAGATCTGAGAAGTGTGTGCCCACTGCTGTTCTAAGGATTGAAAACAGCATGCAATCAGGTATCAAAACACTCAGGGAAATTCTTCCATTGACTTCATGTGGAGGAGGAAGATAAACAGAAGACAGAATCAATTTCGTTTCTGGGCAGTTTAACATAATGCAGCATAGTGGGTGAAGGGAAAATAATAACCAATCAAATTGAAGAACTTATGAAATAAAGAAAAAGTAAATATTTCTTAGCTTGGAAGATTTATATCAGGCAGTTAGGAGCTAATTATTTATTTATTTATTTATTTATTTATTTATTTATTCATTTTTACAAAAAATCATTATATCTACTCAATCATTCTTTCCTGAAAAACTAAACAAAATAATTTCTTGTTTCAGATAAAAATAAATTTAGAAATATTTTTTATCTGATTAAACTGTATCTATAAAGTTAAAGAAGGTATGTTCTTCATTTAGCCTGTTCCCCAAGTATCTAATTTCTGTCACAGTGAAACAGCAGAAAGAACACTCATGAGAATGGGTAATAAACTATTTGACACAAGTGAAGTTTTCATAAACACAAAAATGGGGTCTTGGAGTTATTTAAACTGCCCTTGGTTCCCAAGAGAGATAGTTGTGTTATTTGTGAAACATGAGATAATAATTAATTAGATTCCTCATAGTCAGACATGTGTATTAAACTTCACATTAAATATATTAAATCTGGCACCAAGATGGCTTAGATGCTAAAAAGCACTTGATGTACAAGCATGCTGATCTTGAGCTGGATCCTTAGCAACCATGTTAAGGTGCAAAACGAAAACTGACTATTTAAGGTTGGTCTTTGGTGTTTACATCTGTACACATTCACCATAATAGTAATAATAAATTCATGAATTAAAATATATCAAATCTATTTTTGGAGCCATGCTTAGGGTTGCTTATAGATATTTATAGCCATAAATTTATATTATTTAATTTTAAATTTAATATTATTAAATTTATATTATTTATATTATATAAATTTATTATACATACAGACATTATTTTAAAACTAGTACACTCAATAGAATAAATGCCCAACATTATTCAACTTTATAATTATTTTGTTTGGGTTATAAAGATTGTTCATTGGTATTCTTTTAACATGTTGTTTATGTGTATTCTTTTTTTCTTTCTTTTTAACTAACCATAGGAACTGTGGACTATAGGCATTTCTAGAAGGTGTCAGTGTTTATATTAGATGGAATTGTCTCCTTTGTGCAGCCCTTACCTTAGGAGTAATAAGTGGATGTGAAACCCATAATCATTGGGAAGCATGAAGAGAATGCATTCCTAAGGATTCTGTCATTTCAGGCAATGTTTCTCACAGCTATGGCTTCACCGTGGTGTATGTGCGTGTGTGTGTGTGTGTTACATATATAAATGCTCATGATGGATCAAAATGAGTATCTAAGAGTTCACAGAAGAATATTCTTGGTAACGGCCTAAGAAGTAATTCAGTCACAGAGTGAAAACTTACACTAAAATACTTTGAAAATGGCTAGGGAAAGCAGTATATTTAAGCTTTAATTATGAACCCAATACAACCTAGAATCCTCTAGGGGAGAGAGTCTCAATGAGGAATTTTCTCCACTGAGTTGACCTGTGGACATGTCGGTAAAATATTGGCTTGATTGCTAATTTATATAGAAAGACCTGACCTACTTGTGAGTATTAAGAGGTAACAAAATGCTATTATTAGCAGAGGAATGCAAAAGTCTTGTGTGTAGTGTTGTTGATTTAGAATGGTTCTGAAATCCAAGTGGTTACTAGTGAGAGATCTTATTGGCACAGAGTATAACAACCTTTGTTTCCTACTGTGGCCCTTTCTTCCGTTATAAATTATATAGTGGAATTGTACATGAAGATGTTTAAGTTCCCTGTGGATTGCCTAGCAGCTTCATTAAAATGAGAAGTCAAAACAAAACAAAACAGAAACTTGACATTTTTCTCCAGAGAAATGTATTTGGTTATTTGGCTGGAAGATAAGCCCTAAGGAAAAAAAGCCTTTTAGGTTGGGTACTTAAGACTTGGGCTGAATCCCAACCCAAGCTGCTGATTATTTCATTATATAGTCTATGACATCTGCAGGCATTGGAGATATTTCATGCCCAGGTATACATGAAAACAAAACACTCATATACATAAAAGGAAAATTAGTAAATCAAAAAATGAATAGTACATCATATATTTTGATCATATTCTCCACCTTCCTTAAGCCCTTCCAGATCTTTCTCACCTCCTTACACACCAACTTCATATTCTCTCTTTCTCTCTCTCTCTCAGTAAAAGAACACAAAAATTAAAACTAATTTAAACCAATAAAACAAAAGCTATCAAAGCAAAACAAAAGAGATCAAATATCACTCAAGCTCATCATAGAAACTTCTTGCAATAGATTGTAATGAACACAGAGACCCATGACTGGACAATGTACTGAGAGAGAGAGACTTTGGAGCAGTCAGCCCTAAATGAGATGTCTTTATCTATCCCTTCCCCTCAAGGCTCAGGGAACTATGGGTAGAGGAAACAGAATGATTGTAAAGACCAGGGGAGGAGGAAGATTCCAAGGAAACAGCATCACCCAGACACAACAGAGCTGATGCACATATGAACTCATGAGACCATGACAGTACTCGCTAGACCTTTGCAGGTTGAAATCAGACAGAATCACAATGCAAGTGGATACTTCTAAAGAATAAGCCATTTACAATTGATACCTTCTGGGAAAAGGAAAACCAGTTTTCTACAATAGAGTATCATTGGGTATAATAGCCACATTCCAGGGTAGGCACCACACTCAGGAGTAGTTCATCTTAAAATTAAATTCATCTTAAAACAAAACAAAACAAAACAAAGCAAAACAAATAACAACAGAAACTTACATAAGGAACTGTAGTATGGACCATTTCCTTCACATTGATTGGGGTTTTATAAGCTTTCTGTCCTTAGAAATGGATACAGAAACTATTTTTCAGGAAGTAACATTGTATATATATATTTTTAATTTTTTGGAGAAAAGGCTTTATTTCAGCTGATAGGTTACAAGCCCTCACTGAGGTAAGTCAGGGCAAGAACTGAAGCACGAACTTACAGGCAGGCTTGCCTGCCATTCTACATAGCATTACTTCTGATCAAAGAACTCATACATGGCCAAAGAAATATAGCAGGAATAACCAAGAATTCTGCATTCTGACTGGTTCATAAACACACTTCGATTCTTCTAACTTTCTCATACAGTTCAGGACTACTTATTGTACACAATGGGCTGGGTCCTCCTATATAAATTAACAATCAAGATATACTACTTGAGCCAGGCGGTGGTGGTGCATGCCTTTAATCCCAGCACTTGGGAGGTAGAGGCAGGTAGATTTCTGAGTTCGAGGCCAGCCTGGTCTCCAGAGTGAGTTCCAGGACAGCCAGGGCTATACAGAGAAACCCTTTGTCTCGAAAAAAAAAAAAAACAAAAAAACAAATAAACAAAAAGATATACACCCTGACCTAGACATGTCCACAGGTCAATCAAACCTACAAAATTCCTCAACTGAGGCTCTACTCAGGTTCACTTTAGGCTGTACTAATAGATAGGCTGTACAGATAGAGCTAACCAAGACTAACTATTGTTAAACATAGTCTGGAATATCAAGTACATTCATAGTGTAATACAATGATCACCATTATCTGTATCAAGATACTGACCACTATCCCAACAGATCTATTTTATCTTAGTTTCATTATTTTTGAAACAGGGTGTCATGTAGCCCAGGATAGTTTGGAATGTAATATGTACCTAAGAAGAGCAAATGTGGCAATTCTAGTATTTAGAAGATGGAGGCAAGAAGAACAGGAAGAAATATTATATGCTAACACAGACTCAGTGTAAGAATCTCCCAAAGGATGAGCCCTAAATTCAATTGGGTTATGCCTTTCATATATATTTTTTTTACTTCTTTGTGTCTTGTATATAATAATATATGGATTTATTTTTATTTTTTTGAACTACTGGGATTGGTTATTTTATAGATAGAATCTAAGGGGAGATCAGGAAGGAGCTTGTAATAGGTACATGTCAAAGCTGCATGCCCATGCAAGGACACTGACTAGAACACATGATTGGTTGTTTGTCCCTCTTTTTGCCACAGGGAAGCAGGCCTCTTTGTGATAGCAGTAGCTGGTAATGCTGTTGTAGCTAAGGAGAAAAGCAATAATCATCCATCAGCAGCCTTGTTTTAAACAAGGACCAAGCAAATGTCTTTTTTTCTCTCTCTCTCTAGGAAGGGGGAGAAAAAAGCAGGAGAAGGAGCATTAAAAGGCTTTTTATTTGGGCAGGAAAAATAATGTCATTCTATTGAGCACATGTAAAATCTCCTGCTTGGTTTGTGATTACAAAAATCAGAAGTTAGAACAGGGAGTATTCAGAATACTTGAGTCAATAGTCATCAGGGTGTCATTTATTCTTGTATTGAAGTGAAGTTAGAGATCTTCCAATGATTCACAGTGTATGTGTTCTTCTCTGGGTCTTCAAGTGAATCTTAGTTGAAGACTGTTGGTTTTATATCAGAGACCTGAAGCCAGATGTCAACTCCTATCATTTGACAGTCAGGGTGGTGCTCAGAATGACCTGGGGGGGTCCCTTCACCAAGTACTTGAATGTTCTGTGGCTCTTTCTTCCCATAACACTAGAAAAATCCAGACCCTCGTGTCTATACTCTTTTGGTTCTATCCACTGCTCTGTGTATAATCTTGTTCCATATTCCTATAAGGCATACTGGATTCATTTCAGTTTTATCATGTATTGAGTCTTTTGATTGGCCTCAGAGTCTGAAACTAGATTTAGTGTGAGAAGGGCCTTGTGTATAATACATAGTAGGGACTGAACTTGACTTTGATTTTGTTATGTTTCTAACTGGTTTGGGCCAATGATTTATGTGTTTAAGACGTTTCCTGGCAATGCTTTGCTATGATCTATTTAACAGTTTGGCCAATCTTTTCTAATTTGCCTAAAGACTTGAGCGTCTAAGCAGAATGCAGGTAATATTTCATGTCTAGGGACCTATGTATAGATTGTATCACATATAATGTGATGGTAATTAAAGGATGGTCTCTTGTCACTCAGAAATGAGCAATGGAAGTCAGATCTTAGTATAGTTTCCTTTTGGGGGAGTTTTGCCACTTCAGTGGCTGTTACAGTCCTCCTTGAGAAAACTTCTACCTATCTGGTAAAGGCAGCCACAACCACCAACATAATTGAAGCTGACCCAGGAAGCAGTATGAGTACAGTTTCTTACCACCCCCTAGATTAGTGCTTCTCTTCTGGAATAGTTCAGAGGGTAGGGGATGAAGATGCTCACTGTTGGTATGAACACCAAGTGCAAGCCTAACATGCAATCTTTACTATGGCGGTTAGTCCCTGTTCTAGGAACAGTTAAATTGTCTTTTCTCAAATGACATCCATCCCTCCCCATGTGGAATGAGTCAAAGATTCCTCTTATTATTTTCCCCTGCAGGGCCTGATAATGTTATTTTATTTCCTACATAGATCTATATCTTCTTTTGGTTGGCTCCTTATTCTAAAATCTATTTTTTATCTTGAAGTATATACTTTTGTTTTAATTTTCTATCTTTAAGGAGAATGTGCTAACTACCAAGAGTCTATAAAGTTGACTCTATTGCCTCTCTTTCTCCTAGCCTATTTACTTGGGTACCATCATACATGTCCTTCTGAAAGTCCTGTAGTGAGGAGACTGATAATTGATTGGGAAGTTCAACAGACTTATAGTCTCTTCAGTGTGCAGTGGGCACATTAGTGCCTATTAATAGACTTCTCCTTTTTAGATGATTGCATAGAATGTAAAATCTTTAAGGTATACTTACATACAGTCAATGTAGATACAAATCCTTTTCCTTTTCCTCAGAATGAGTTCCCTCTTTGTGGGTATTAGTTTAGGTTTTGGGGCTGAAAAGGAGGGGTTTTTATGTGGAATTCTTAATTACTGTACTCTGGTTGATCAAAGCAATGCTGCTTTACACATTCCACTTAGAAGAAAACATCTCCCATAAGTAAACCACAACTGTTGTGGATTATCTGGAGCTGAAAAATCTAGAGGGATGAGCCAGGAATCAGTATTTCTCCAAGTCTCATCTTCAGTTCCTGACTCCAGGTCCCTGCTTGAGTTCCTGTCCTGAAATGCCCTCAGTGATGAACTGTGATTTAGAAATCTAAACCAAATAAGCCTCTCTTCCTCCAGGTTGCTTTTGGTTAGAGTTTCTCACAAGACAGAAAAAGGCAAAAATAAAATTGTTTACAGATTCTACAATATTTTGCTAGTCTGCTTAAAGTTAACTGTAGCTATCTCTTTCATTCTAATAAAGCCTTTACATGATGAGGTATGCAGGCTCTAATGATTGCCCCAAACATGGCTTAGAAACTTCTTCAACTTGCATTGCTGTAGCTGCCTGAACTCCTAAACAGGGATACCATACTGATGTTATGACATCTAATTGATTTAAAAAAAAAAAAGACTATGAGTCTCATCCCTGAATGTAAAAGGCAAGGAAAACACTTACTTTTATGCTACATATAACAAGATCTTTTAGAAATTGGGCATTCCCAGTGTATGTGCTTCTATGAGAGCCAACTTTATTGATTGATTACAATATTGTTCCCACTGTGTATCCTAACAAAGAACTCAGCATAGAACCTCAATAGCCTCATAGAGAGATTTTATTTTTAATCTGAAGTTCCTTTAAGAGATTTAAAGTTGTTCCCTGTGAAAATGATCTTCTTTGCAAAGGCTTATTGACAGATTGGAACTTCAGTAATAATTACACTGTTGCAGATCTGGAGCCCCGTTACAATTTCTCTTAGGTCATCTTTTAACCTCCTAATAGTCAATCTCTGAGTTGGACATATCTATCTAGGATTAACAGAAAATAAAATGTATTTTGGAATGTGTACACTTAAAAAAAACTAATTTTCCACCAGTAATATGGTTCAGAATGCTGTCGTATAGAATCTAAGGCCTACAAAAGATGTCTCTGGTTTTGCTATTTACCTACCTAATGTACCAACTGTCTTCTTGATTTACAGCTTTACCTATTTTGTTAATACAAAATATTCATAAAACTGCTACCTTATTAGAACTTAGATTTTGAGGCAACCTAAATCTGTGTTTCTGGGCCACAGCCACTCATATTCAGTTACAAAATAAACTACCTTTCATCTCCTTTTGGGTAAAAGCTATGTGGTTTTGCTGACAAAGCAAAAAGTAAGGACCAAGTAGCTCACTATTTCTAAGCAGACATATGCTTAGAGCCTGCCATCACTAGACCAAAGTGCTTCACCAAAAACAGTTATCAAGAGCCAGAGATATGTATCTCACAGGCATTTTTATTCCAATAAGGTGATTCTGATGTTGATTACTAACCCTGCCATAAACTGAGAATAGGAAGACTCCTTCTATTGCCAGGCTATTGAGTCCTGATATATAAGAGAATGTTCTATCTGGTCAGGCTATTGAGACCTGATACATCTGAGAATGCCCTACTCCTTACACATGAAGCAGGTGGGCCTTTTTTTGTCTGAGACTTTTCATGGTGATCCCTTGGAGAGTAAGCATGGCTAATAGTAACCTCAAAGGCATTGTCATGGGGAGGCGTGTATCTTCCTATTCTCTCCTCTTTTTCCACTGACCTCTGTCACATCTCTCTCCCTCTCCCTCTCCTCTCCTCCCTCCCTCTCTCTTTCTCTCTCTTTCTCTCTCTCTCTCTCTCTCTCTCTCTCTCTCTCTCTCTCTCTCTCTCTCTCTCTCTCTTTCTGTGTGTGCATGTTGAATACTATAAAAACAGAATCTGACAGTTGAATGTGTGGTGTCTGAGATCCAAAACTAGTTTTTGAAGCTTTATGTGAATGTGACAGGCTTACTCAGTAACAAATTGCTGACCTAAAAGATCCTATGTTACAGATGAGAAAGTATCAGGATTTGTGACTTTCTTGGAAGCTTCAATTAAGCAGTTGAAATATAAAGCAAGTTTTCTTCCCTTTCTTGTATTATCTTGCTAATGGTTTTATAGTCAATATGTTTCTTAATATATGTTTTGTTTCTAACAATAAGGCTTTCTATCATTACCCTATCTCTGTTGTCGCCTGTTGAGTGTTATAATTCCAGTTACTAGGTTCTTGAACTGGAAGGATTTGTAGACATCCTGATAGGAATTAGGATTTTGACTAAATATTTCATCATCATACTTTCACCTTTCTCCAGCACTCATCTGGCTTATTGTCTTTTCAGGGTGTGCCATTGTTCATGTCTTATTCAGTAATCCTTCAGTTCAATAGAACTGGATTTCATACTTTAAAATATTATCCCCTTTTTGTATTTTCCTCATACAGAAAACAAACAACAACAACAACAATCTTGTACTCATGGAGGCATAAGGAAGGATTATCATTCAAATCCAGTAGACACTACAAGCCTACATGGAAAGCATCGCCAACAGAATACAAGAGATAGAAGAGAGAATCTCAGGGGCAGAAGATACCATAGAAAACATTGACACAACAGTAAAAGAAAATAAAAGATGCAAAAAGCTTCTAAACCAAAACATTCAGGAAACCCAGGACACAATGAGAAGACCAAACCTAAGGATAATAGTATAGAAGAGCTTGAAGATTACCAATTTAAAAGAACAGTAAATATCTTCATTAAAATTATAGGAGAAAACTTCCCTAACCTAAAGAGAGAGATGTCCGTGAAAATAAAAGAAGCCTACAGAACTCCAAATAGATTGTACCAGAGAAGAAATTCTTAATGTCACATAATAGTGAAAAAAACCAAATGCACAAAACAAAGAAAGAATATCAAAAGCAGTAAGGGAAAAATATCAAATAACATATAAGGCAGATCTATCAGAATTACACCAGACTTCTCACCAGAGATATGAAAGCTAGAAGATCCTGGGCAGATGTTTTACAAGCCCTAAAGGAACACAAATGCCAGCCCAGGCTACTATACCCAGCAAAACTCACCAATTACCATAGATGGACAAATGAAGATATTCCATGACAAAAGCAAATTTACACAATATCTTTCCACAAATACAGCCCTACAAAGGATAATAGACGGAAAATGCCAACACAAGGAGGGAAAAACCCTACAAAAAGCAAGAAAGTAATCTTTCAACAAACCCAAAAGAAGATAGACTAACAAACATAAAAACAACGGGAAGCAACAATCACTATTCCTTAATATCTATTAGCATTAATGGACTCAATTCCCCAATAAAAAGACATAGAATAACAGACTGGATACTGAAAGAGGACCCAGCATTTTGCTATATACAGGAAACTCACCTCAGTGTCAAAGACAGACAAGGGCTAGAAAACAATTTTCCAAGCAAATGGTTTCCAAGAAACAAGCTGAAATAGCTATTCTAATATAGATTAAAACTGGCTTTCAACCAAAAGTTATCAAAAGGGATAAGTAAGGATATTTCATACTTATCAAAGGAAAAAATCTACTGAGAAGAACTCTCAATTCTGAACATCTATGCTCCAAATGCACGGGCACCCACATTCATAGAAGAAACTTTACTAAAAGCTCAAAGCACACATTGTGCCTCACACAATAATAGTGGGAGAAATCCACACCCCACTCTCATCAATGGACAGATCACGGAAACACAAACCAAACAAAAACACATTGAAACTAACTGAAGTTATGAAGCAAATGGATTTAACAGATAACTATAGAACATTTCATCCTAAAACAAAAGATTGTACCTTCTTCTCAACATATCATGGTACCTTCTTCAAAACTGAACATATAATTGGTCACAAAACAGGCCTCAACATATACAAGAAGATTGAAATAATCCCATGCATCCTATCAGATCACCACGACTAAGGCTGGTCTTCAATAACAACAAAAGCAGCAGAAAGCCCACATACACATAATAGTTGAATAATCCCCTACTCAGTGATAACTTGGTCAAGGAAGAAGGAAAAAAAGAAATTAAAGACTTTTTAGAATTTAATAAAAATGAAGGCACAACATACCCAAACTTATGGGACACAATGAAAGCAGTACTAAGAGGAAAACTCATAGCTTTAAGTGCCTCCAAAGAGAAACTGGAGAGAGCATACACTAGCAGCTTGACAGCACATCAGAATGCTCTAGAACAAAAAGAAGCAAATACACCCAAGAAGAGTAGATGGCAGGAAATAATCAAACTCAAGGCTGAAATAAACCAAGTAGAAACAAACAGAACTATACACAAAGAACCAACCAAACCAGGAGATGGTTCTTTGAGAAAATCAACAAGATAGATAAGCCCTTATCCAGAATAACCAGAGGACACAGAGACAATATCCAAATTAACAAAATCAGAAATGAAAAAGGAGATATAGCAACAGAAACAGGAAATTCAAAAGCTCAACAGATTCTACTACAAAAGCTTGTATTCAACAAAACTTGAAAATCTGGATGAAATGAACAAATTCTATACAGATACCAGGTACCAAAGTTAAACCAGGATCAGATAAATAATTTAAACAGTTCCATAACCCCTAAAGAAATAGAAGCTGTCATTAAAAGTCTCCCAACCAAAAAAACCTCAGAACTAGATGGGTTTAGTGCAGAATTCTATCACTCCTTCAAAGAAGACCTAATACCAATACTCTTCAAACTTCCACAAAATAGAAACAGAAGGAACACTACTTAATTCGTTCTATGAAGCCACAGTTACACTGCATATTCTTCCTTGGAGATGGAATGGCTTCTGTCTAATCAGGAACTTGTCACAATTTTCTTTCATATAGGATTTTATAAGAGATTTTTTTCTACTTCTAGCATGTTTAATCTTCCAAATAGATTTTAAAAACTGGTTGAGTGGATATTACTTTTAGCTTTGCAAGATATCATGTATATTTAAGAGGTATTTAACTATTATAAATTATTTTGATTACTTAAAAATGTCAATAAATTTTAAAATAATAAAATACTTAAAGTAATAAAATAATACAATTAATAAAATAAATTGTGTTAGTTTAATAACAAAACAATCTCAGTTCCCAAATAAAATGCATCTGGAATATAAAAAAGTATAAGAAAAGAAGCTAAAATAGTCTAACTAGAAGTTACTTAGTATTTTAGAATTGTATTCTTAGAACAAGAAAATAGATGGTAGCTTAAGAACCAAACAAAAAACATAATTGTAGAGTATTGATGCTTGCTATCTCTTGGACACCATCATGAGAATTATCATGCATCAGATACACTACAAGCTAGATAATGTGCTCTACTGACTTCTGAAAACAGTTTAAGTTACTTCTCATGTACTTAGGTAAGTTTTATACCTCACATGAGAAGTGAGAAAACAGAAGTACAAAAAACAAAAACAAAAACAAACAAAAAACCCATTCAACTTGATAATTGTACCACTAATAATGAATGAAGAAGCCAAGTGAGTTATTTGTGATTCTACAAGTCTTAAGAAAACTTTTATTTTCATTACATATTGTCTTAGTTAATTTTAATGTTCTGATTTACCAGAAGCAGCAATGCACAGCTGTAACCCAATGCAGAGCTGTGGGACAAAGGAACATAAGCTTAAACTTCCCCTTACCATCTCAGTGAGTCTACACCTGATTTGGACATTGTGGTCCACTACTGTAATCTTAGCATTTGGGATGCTGAGAAAGGAGATTTGAGGTTAGCTTGGGCTACTCAGGGGAACCCTGTTTTAATCAATCAATCAAACAAACAGACAGACAAACAAAAAACCAAACCCAATGGTTATTGGGATTACCTGATTTACTTTATTTTATATTAATGAAAGTTTATGTATATAGTGAATATTATGGCAATCAAAGGTCAACGTCAGGTGCCTTACTCTGTAGATTACTTTCCTATTTCTGGAGACATGCTCTCTCACTGAGGCTGTGTAGCAAGCTTCAGAGATCCTTCTGTCTCTCTCTACCTAGCACTGGGGTTGCAGGTATGTGTCATTGCACCCTTTTCTTAAATGTCGGTGAAGGGAACCTGAATTTGGGTGCTCCTGCTTTCTTACAAAGCATTTTACCTACTGAGCTATTTCCCCAGTCTCTGATCACAATGGTCTAAAGCCACAGAGGCATCTGTAGAAGCTATACCCCTGCTTAACTTCATTTGCGTCCACTGGGTTAAAGGATTTGTGAGGACAAAGCTTTTGTTTTGCTATTAACTTTTCTTTTTGAAGTGAGAAATTAAATTGAATAATTGATCACAAAGATACATTGATGAGTCATTTTAATGGAGGGGAAACAGGAATCTTTTCTGGTTTGTTTTCTGTTGTTGGAATAGAACACTCACATTAAAAGCAACTTAGGAGAGGACAGAGTTCATTTGACCTACACTTCCAGGTTACATTCTGTAACTGGGAGAGTTAGGGCAAGAACGTTAAATGGGAACTTGAACCAAAAGCCACAGAGGAATGTTGCTTGCTGGTTTGCCTTATGAATCAATGCCAGGCTCATGCTTAGTGGCCTTTCCTACACAGCCCAGGACCATGGGCTCATGCAGTGTAGGCACCCACTATTATGAGTCCTCCCATATAAATTAATAACTAAGACAATTTCCTTCAGACATGCCACAAACCAGTCTGACTTGGACAATTCTCTTAATTGACTTTAGGAAGTATCATGTTAATGGCCCTGGACACCATCAAAATGCATATGAATTCAAAGTACTAATTTGTCTTTTATATTTAATGTATGTAACATATGTATTTATAACTATTTTTCTATAATATAATCTCCTAATACTTTACTAAACTTGAAAGAAACAAGTTTATCTTAATATTGAGAATATTCCAGGGTTGACTTTCTAGCTCTAAGGGGCTCCTTCATTACCCTTATTTTCTCCCATAAAAGTTTGACAAATTGTATCTAAAGCCATATGTTCTGAGCCAGGAGGGAGCCTTGAAGTTAGTATTTAGTTACCCAAATTATTTATAATGTAACTAAGGCAAAGCTCCAGCAGGTGGATTGATCAGCTTGGCTTCCTCAGTGGGAATGCTGCTAGACATCAGATCAGAGAAGAGAGAAGCAGATCGCTTCCAACACTCTGTTTCTGGGAAATGCTCAGCATGTCACCATGTGGGGATTCAAGCTTGAGGCTGATGATGCCAAATGAAGCTATAGTTATGATAATTTACTTCTCAGTACCAAATTATGTTAAGCAAATTGAGAGATAAATACTTGCCTTAACCAAGCAAGTATGTGAATAGATATGTTAGTGGAATGAACAGTAATAATTCTGAGTTTTGCCCCTGAGATATATTTTCTTGAAGGAGAATAAAAGGTATAGTAAAAGAAATACATTTAGCTACTGTAAGGATCTCAGATTTGAAGGTTCAAAGGAGTGTCTTTTTTATAAAATGATATATTTATATATAAATTTATTAGATATTTTCTTTATTTACATGTCATATGCTATCTCCTTTCCCAGTTTCCCCTCCAAATAACATAAAATAATAAAACAAAATCAGAAACCAAAAATCCCTGTTCCTTCCCCCTGCTCACCAACCCACCCTACAGCTCCTTGGGTTCTTTCTCTAGCTCTTTCATTGGTGACACTGTACTCAGTCTAATGGATGGCTGTGAGCCTCTACTTCTGTATTAGTTGGGTATATCAGAGCCTCTCAGGAGACAGCTATATCAGGCTCCTGTCAGCCAGCACTTGCCAACATCCACAATAGTGTCTGGATTTGATGACAGAATAAGGGAAGGATTACCAGGTGGAGCAGTCTCTGGATTGTCCTTCCTTAAGCCTGTGCTCCATAGTTAGTCTCTACAACTCCTTCCATGGGTATTTTGTTCCCCATTTTAAGAAGGAACGAAGTATCCATACTTTGGTCTTCCTTCTTCTTGAGTTTCTTGTGGTTTCTGGATTGTACTTTGTGTATTCCAATCTTCTGAGATAATATCCACTTTTCAGAGAGTACATACCATGTGTGTTCTTTTGTGATTGGGTTACCTCACTCAGGATGATATTCTCCAGATCCATCAATTTCCCTAAGAATTTCATAAATTCATTGTTTTTCATAACTGAATAGTACTCCATTGTGTAGATGTACCACATTTTCTGTATCCATTCCTCTGTTGAGGAACATATGGGTTATTTCCAGTTTCTGGCTATTATAAATAAGGGTGCTATGAACATAATGGAGCATGTGTCCATATTACAAGTTGGAAAATCTTCTGGGTATATGCCCTAGAGTAGTATAGCTGGGTCCTCTGATAGTACTATGTCCAATTTCTGGAGGAGATGTCAAACTGATTTCCAGAGTTGTTGTAACAGTTTGCAATCCCACCAGCAATGAAGGAGTGTTCTTCTCTCTCCACAACCTCTCCAGATCTGCTGTCACCTGAGTTTATTTTATCCTAGCCATTCTGACAGGTGTGAGGTGGAATCTCAGGGAGGTTTTGATTTGAATTTCCGTGTTGACTAAGGATGTTGAACATTTCTTTAGGTGCTTCTCAGCCATTCGGCATTCTTAAGTTGAGAATTCTTTGTTTAGCTCTGTACCCTGTTTTTTAATAGGGTTATTTGGTTCTCTGGAGTCTAACTTCTTGAGTTCTTTGTATATATTAGATATAAGCCCTCTATCAGATATAGGATTGGTTAAGATCTTTTCCCAATCTGTTGGTTGCCATTTTATCCTATTCACAGTGTCTTTTCTCTTACAGAAGATTTGTAATTTTATGAGGTCCCATTTGTCAATGTTTGTTCTTAGAGCATAAGCTATTGGTGTTCTGTTCAGGAAATTTTCCCCTGTGCCCATGTGCTCAAGGCTCTTCCCCACTTTCTTTTCTATTAGTTTCAGTTTATATGGTTGTATGGGGAGGTACTTGATCCACTTGGACTTGAGCTTTGTACATGAAGATAGGAATGGATCAATTTGCATTCTTCTACATGCTAACTGCCAGTTGAGCCAGCACAAATTGTTGAAAATGCTGTCTTTTTTTCCACTGGATGGTTTTAGCTCCTTTGTCAAAGATCAAGTGACCATAGGTGTGTGGGTTCATTTCTGGGTCTTCAATTCTATTCCATTGAACTACCTGCCTGTCACTGTACCAATACCGAGCAGTTTTTAATCACAATTGCTCTGTTGTACAGCTTAAGGTCCTGGATGGTGATTCCACTAGAGGTTCTTTTATTGTTGAGAATAGTTTTCCATATCCTAGTTTTTTGTTATTCCAGACAGATTTGCAAATTGCCCTTTCCAAGTCTGTGAAGAATTGAGTTGGAATTTTGATGGGGATTGCATTGAATTTGTAGATGGCTTTCTGCAAGATGGCCATTTACTATATTAATCCTGCCAATCCATGAGCATGGGAGATCTTTCCATCTTCTGAGATCTTCTTCAATTTCTTTCTTCAGAGACTTGAAGTTCTTCTCATACAGATCATTTACTTGCTTTGTTAGAGTCACACCAAGGTATTTTATATTATTTGTGACTATTGTGAAGGGTGTTGTTTCCCTAATTTCTTTCTCAGCCTGTTTATCCTTTGTGTAGAGGAAGGCCCCTGATTTGCTTGAGTTAATTTTATATCCAGCTACTTTGCTGAAGTTGTTTATTAAGTTTAGGAGCTCTCTGGTGGAATTTTGGGGATCACTTAAGTATACTATCATATCATTAGCAAATAGTGATAATTTGACTTCTTCCTTTCCAATTTGTATCCTTTTGATCTCCTTTTGTTGTCTAGTTGCTCTGGCTAGGACTTTAAGTACAATATTGAATAGGTAGGGAGAGAGTGGGCTGCATTGACTAGTCCCTGATTTTAGTGGGATTGCTTCAAGTTTCTCTCCATTTAGTTTGGTGTTAGCTACTGGTTTGCTGTATATTGTTTTTACTATGTTTAAGTATGGGCCTTAAATTCCTGACCTTTCCAAGGTTTTCATCATGAAGGGATGTTGGACTTTGTCAAATAATTTCTCAGCAACTAATCATATGATCATATGGTTTTTCTCTTTGAGTTTGTTTATGTAGTGAATTACGTTGATGGATTTCCATATATTGAACCATCCCTGCATCCCTGGGATGAAGCCTACTTGATCATGATGGATGATCATTTTGATGTGTTCTTGGATTCAGTTTGCAAGAATTTTATTGAGAATTTTTTTTACATCGATATTCATAAGAGAAACTGGTCTGAAGTGTTCATTCTTTGTTAGGTCTTTGTGTGGTTTAGGTATAAGATTAATTGTGATTTCATAGAACAAATTGGGTAGAGTACCTTCTGTTTCTATTTTGTGGAAAAGTTTGAGGAGTATTGGTATTAGGTCTTCTTTGAAGGTCTGATAAAACTATGCACTAAACCTATCTGGTCCTGGGCTTTTTTTGTGGTTGGGAGACTATTAATGACTATTTCTATTTCATTAACAGATATGGTACTATTTAGATCATTTATTGGATCTTGATTTAACTTTGGTACCTGGTATCTGTCTGGAATCATATCATCCAGATTTTACTGTTTTGTTGAGTGTAGGCTTTTGTAGTAGAATCTCATGGTTTTTTTGGATTTCCTCAGTGTCTGTTTTATGTCTCCCTTTTCATTTCTGATCTTGTTAATTAGGATATGGTCTCTTTGCCCTCTAATTAATCTGGCTAAAGGTTTATCTATTTTGTTGACTTTCTCAAAGAACTACCTACTGGTTTGGTTGGTTCTTTGTTTCCATATGGTTGATTTCATCCTGGAATTTGATTATTTCTTGCCTTTGACTCCTTTTGAGTGAATTTGCCTCTTTTGTTCTAGAGCTTTCAAATGTGCTGTCAAATTGCTGGTGTGTGCTCTCTCCAGTTTCTTTTTGGAGGCACTTAAAGCTATGAGTTTTCCTCTTAGGACTGCTTTCATTGTGTCCCATAAGTTTGGGTATGTGTGGCTTCATTTTCAATAAACTCTAGAAAGTCTTTAATTTCTTTCTTTATTTCTTCCTTGACCAAATTATCATTGAGTAGAAGTTGTTAACTTTCTACATATAGGATGCTTTCTATTGTTTATGTTGTTATTGAGGAGCAGCCTTAGTCCATGGTGATCTGATAGGATGCAAGGAATTATTTCAATCTTCTTGTATCTGTTGAGGCCTGATTTATGACCAATTATATGGTAAATTTTGTAGAATGTACCATGAGGTGATAAGAAGAAGGTATATCTTTTTGTTTTAGGATAAAAATTGTATAGATATCTGTTAAATCCATCTGTTTTGTAACTTCTGTAAGTCTCACTGTGTCTTTGTTTAGTTTCTGTTTCCATGATCTGTCCATTGCAGAGAGTGGGGTGTTGAAATCTACCACTATTATTGTGTGCAGTGCAATGTGTGCTTTGAGCTTTAGTAAAGTTCTTTTATGAATGTAGATGCCCTTGCATAGAGGATCAGAATTGAGAGTTCATCTTGGTAGATCATAACTTTGATGAGTATGAAGTGTCTCTCCTTATCTTTTTTGATCACTTTAGGTTAAAAGAAGATTTTATTTGATATTAGAATGGCTACTCCAGCTTTTTTCTTGGGACCATTAGCTTGGAAAATTGTTTTCCATCCTTTTATTCCAAGGTAGTGTCTGTCTTTGTCACTGAAGTGTGTTTCCTGTATGCAACAAAATGTTTGGGCCTGTTTACATACTCAGTCTGATAGTCTATGTATTTTTATTGGGGAATTGAGTCCATTGATATTAATAGATATTAAGGAAAAGTAATTGGTGCTTCCTGTTATTTTTGCTTCCTGTTCTTTTCCTGTTAGGGTTGTAATTTTATTCATGTGGCTATCTTCTTTTAGTTTTGTTGGAGGATTACTTTCTTGCTTTTTCTAAGATGTAGTCTTCCTACTTGTATTGAAGTTTTCCATTTATTATCCTTTGAAGGGCTGGATTTGTGGAAATATATTGTGTAAATTTGGCTTTGTCATGGAATACTTTGGCTTCTCCATCTATGTTAATTGAGAATTTTACTGGGTATAGTACCTTTGGCTGGCATTTGTGTTCTCTTAGGGTCTGTATGACATCAATCCAGGATCTTCTGGCTTTCATAGTCTCTGGTGAGAAGTCTGGTATAATTCTGATAGGTCTGCCTTATATGTTACTTGACCTTTTTCCTTCACTGCTTTTAATATTCTTTCTTTGTTTTGTGCATTTGGTGTTTTCACTATTAGGTGACATGAGGAATTTCTTTTCTGGTTCAATCTATTTGGAGTTCTATAGGCTTTTTTTTTATGTTCATGGGCATTTCTTTCTTTAAGTTAGGGAGGTTTTCATCTATAATTTTTTGAAGATATTTACTGGCCTTTTAAGTTGGAGGTCTTTACTCTCTTCTATACCTATTAACTTTATGTTTGGTCTTCTCATTTTGTCCTGGATTTCCTGGATGTTTTGGCTTAGGAACTTCTTTCATTTTGCATTTTCTTTGACTGTTGTGTCAATGTTTTCTATGGTATCTTCTGCACCTGAGATTCTCTCTTCTATCTCTTGTATTCTGTTGGTGATACTTGCATCTATGATTTCTGGCTTCCTTCCTAGGATTTCTATCTCCATATTTTTCTCTCTTTGTGATTTTTTAACTGTTTCTACTTCCATTTTTAGGTCCTGGATAGTTTTGTTTAATTCCTTCACCTGTTTGGTTGTGCTTTCCTGTAATTCTTTAAGGGATTTTTGTGTTTTCTCTTTAAAGGGTTTCTACTTGTTTACTTGTGATCTTCTGTAATTCCTTATGGAATATTTTTGTTTCCTCTTTAAGAGCTTGTACCTGTTTACCTGTGTTCCCCTGTATTTCTTTAAGGGAGTTATTCATCTCCTTCTTAAATTCATCTATCACCATAGTGAGATATGATTTTAGATCCAATTCTTGCTTTTCAGGTGTTTTGGGATATCCAGGATTTGCTGCAGTGGGAGTACTAGGTTTTGATGAAGCCAAGTAGTCTTGGTTTCTGTTGGTAGGATTCTTGCATTTGCCTTTCATCATCTGTTGATCTCTGGTATTAGATGTTCTTGCTGTCTCTGATTAGAACTTGTTCCTCCTGTGGGTCTGTAAGCCTGTGTCAGCACTTCTGGGAGATTAGCTCCTCTGGTAAAACCCAGGCACAGATGGCTGTGTATCAGTTGTCCCTCCTGAGTCCTGGGGTCAGAGCATATCCTGGAGACAGGTTCTCCACTTGTAGAAAAGGTACAGAAAGGGCTGTGGATCTTATGTCCCTCCTAGGTGTAGAAGGAGGTAGAAATGATCCTGTCCCAGCTGCCCTGTCACTTCTGATGTCTGTGCCTTCTGGCTGGTCCCACCTTAGAAAGTCACTGGAGAGAAAAATGGAGATCTCACCTTGATGATTGTCTTTTTGAATAAAGGACTCATTAGAAAAGTTATTAATGCCATGGAAGGACAGATTGAAGTGAGCTCTGAGGATCATAAGAACACAGGCTTATAAGGCAAGGTCTCTCTTACAGATTTCTGGGGCAAGTGAGATACCCCAATTAATGTAGTTGATGAGTGGCTGATGATACAGCTTGTGAGAAGGTTGTCTCCAGTTCCTGGGTTTTGGGGAAGATGGCAAGGTTTGGCTCTTTAGTCAATATGAGTCCATCATATGGGATGTGGCCCCTGCAGCCTCATTCCACATGCTTGGTAAACTTCCTCTGTGGATGAGAGGCTCACAGACTTACAAGCAGACTCTCATTCTGTTTGATTGTGGGGGTGGGAAGGCAGTACACATGTAACTAAGGATGGAGAGAAAGGGGCTGTTGTAGGAAGCAAGGCCTAAGAAACCACCAGGTCAAAGCTAATCAGTACTTTCAGAAAATTCAACTTCTGGTTTGAATTTTAGGCAAAGGATATATTTTAGCTATTACCAGGTTTTAGTGGTTTGGTTTGTTTGTTTGTTTACTTTCAGTTTCATTTTCCAGGGAAACCAAGAGCTTCTCTCAGTCTCCTCATCTGAAACAAATTTGTGAACCATCTCATTTCACATAAAGCATGCAAACACGGCCAGCATCTCTCACATGAGCATTTGTCTGCATGTATATAGTGGGTGTGTGTTTCCTAAATTATTTATGTTTAGAATATCATGGGATCAAAGGGAGACCAGAGAAAAAAATAACTATTTGTATTCCAAGTTTATGTTGGCATATTTTCCTGCTAAGAGGCATAGTGAATTCCTCCCAATAGTATTAGTAATTTTTTTTTAAATCACTTTCTTCCCCTGGATTATCTACTTTTAGAATAACAGGTCAGAAATGTAAATGAATTTTTTGTAAGCACAATATTTTTATTTCAGTTCTTATTTCTGTTATGAATTTTGCATCAGTTTAAATACAAAGATCCAATCTTAGAACATGATATACAAATGAGAATCACCAGGGAAGAGGAGGAACAGGATTTATCAACCCAGAGCAACAGAGTAACCCACAGCCTAATGATGCATAGGAATCTCATGGGCACACATGGTACAGGAGGCATCATGGGTCAATAGGTATATTCAAGTGTATGCTATATGCTTATTCAGGCATGGTACAATGAGAATCTGGTCTCATTTGTTGATATTTGTTGATAGCTATGCCTTTCCCTTTTCTTTTCCTCTTTTATTTAACATCTGAGAAGCTGAATTTAAAAACAAACAAAGAAAAAAACAGTTCTTCCTGCCTTTGATACCTTCAGGGGATTCATGCTAGCCTCATTATCATTGTAGCCTCATTCCCTACCCATCATTAAAACTGAAATCTATATTTTCCTCCCTCGCTTTCAAATAACTTTTGCACCTGTGTGCAAGACATCTTATGTTTCCAAGATAGTAATGAACATTTTCATGTCCTTGGGCATAGCAACATTCAAAATAAGATGTGGTTATTGTTCAGTTCCTGCAGGAGACTGACTAAAATTAGTCTATAAAGATATTCCAGGGTATCCACAGCACACGCGTACACACACACACACACAGACACACACACACACACACACACACAGAGGGAGAGAGAGAGAGAGAGAGACAGAGAGAGAGAGAGAGAACGAGAGAGAGGAGGAGAGAGAGGAGAGAGCGAGCGAGCGAAAGAGAGATTTAAGTTGAATTTATAGTACAAAGGGTTACTTAAACTTTACTATCAGAAATGAAGTGAAGGAGAAATCTCAAAAGTCATAATAATGAGGAAGAGTTGTATTTGTATGTAGATATATACATATATGTATATGTATATATGCATACATATGTATATACGTATATATATACAACTCATGTAATATAGTATGTCCTTATCGAAGACACACTATATTATTCATAATCTATAAAGGAAAATAACTGACAGAATGAGTATATATTAAAGGGATATTCATTAGACTGGTTTACAAGGTATATTCTGGTTAGTCAGGCAATGTCAGTCTTCACATTGGAGAGTCTTGGAATCCAGTAGCATCCTAATCTGTAAGGCTGGATGCCTCAGGGGTCCCAATCTGATAATGAAGGCAAGGATGATTCCTGGAGAGGGTTAGTCTATGCTCTGATAACACTTTTTCTATCATATTTTAGTACCAGAGAAGCAATAAAGCAGTAGCAGCAACAGAAATAGGGCAAATGAACTTGGCAACACAAATGCAAGAAGGCAAAAAAAAAAAAAAAAAAAAAAAAAAAAAGAATTTTCCTAAGGCTCCTTTTTATCTGGATGTCAGCAGAAGTTGCTGCACACATTTTTGTGAGTCTTCACACAGCCATCATTAAAATTCCTTACAGGTGTGCCTAGCTGATTTCAGATCCAGTGAAACTGTTAACCAAGATATATATGTACTCTCTTTCTTCCCACTCTCTATCCCTCTCCTCTCTCTCCCTCTCCTCTCTTTCTCTCTCTCCGTTCCCCTCTACACGCACACACACACACACACACACACACACACACCAAACACAAACACACACTAAATATTAAATTTAAGGAATTTTCAAGCATCTAAAAAGGCATTTTAGAATTTATAACTATTTCTGATAAAACTAGATAACCCCAACCCCAGAATGCAGATAGACTGATGAGGCAGACAGTGATGGGGGCCATACATGAACTTGACTCTGTAACAGATGAAGGAAAGCACTAGGAGTACCCGTCAGCACTGATGTGTGCAGTTACAGCACATTTAAGGGCAGAGTACTGTAACAAGGTGCATATATGGCATTTATCACATGATGCCCATGGGAAGAAGCATTTGGCATTTTGTGAGGGGACAGAGAAGTTACATGCAGAGACGTTCATCCTTCAAGAGAGAATATTCTAGAAATTTCTGTCACAACATCCCATGCAATCACTTAGAAAACATAAATTTTCTAAAGTAACTACCATAGTAGCCTTTCCGTCTCATTTCACTTGGAGAGAAGTGTCTGAGATTTAGGTCCTCAGATAAACCATCCAATTTAAGTCTTGGTCTCACAGAGAAATAATTCTAAACTATATTAGAACACATCCAACTCCCTCAGACATTATTAACATCTTGTCACTGTATAAATGTTAAGCAGAAGCAGAAGGAATAATTTTATCCTGGAAATCAGTGTGACAAATTATAGTTTGAGGTCTTAGTAAAGGTCATAAAGAGAATTAGAATGCCTTTATCCACATGATTTATCCATTACTGTAGGACTAGCTATACCAAACAGCTACAATAAGAATGAGAATTTCCATTTTAATTACATGAGGACCAGATTGCTGAAACCCAGACAATTTTAATCAATACCCAATGGACATACTCCATAGTGGTTTTAAATAATAAAATCTTCATGTGATTCAAAAGTAGGCAGAATTACATATTTCTGCTTAATACATTTCTTCTACTTACATGAAATATTTTTCTACCCTACCTAAGTGAATGACCAAGGCATGCTAATTTCTAAATGTGACATTCGGGTATTAAAATGTCTTTGGAGACAACAAATACTGTAACTTTATTTATATGAATGGAGTTGGAGTAAAATCAGGCAGCGAAATAGAAATGTGTTCCATTAAGCATCTTTTAAAAAACCATGAAATCAGAAATGTACAAGGAAATTACTTCCAAAGAAAGTTTGATAGAACCACATTAGAATTAAAACTAATATTCTACTATGCCTAGCTCCTTTGGAGAAAATACCTATAGATAATGAACAGAATCAAAGTCAAGATTAAGTTGATTTTGTTAAAAACA
Source organism: Mastomys coucha (assembly GCF_008632895.1). Classification (NCBI taxonomy): domain Eukaryota; kingdom Metazoa; phylum Chordata; class Mammalia; order Rodentia; family Muridae; genus Mastomys; species Mastomys coucha. The sequence continues at coordinate 10,885,766 of NW_022196898.1, forward strand.
AATGAAAGCGCTTTCCAGAGAGGTAATTGGGCTCTTGAGAGTCAAAATCCAATCTTTTAAACAGTAGGAGTTCTTCATCCTTTTCTTCAATCAATTATTTAAGCCCATTTGAGGAATTTACACAATGAATGTTGCCAAGGTACAGAGGTTTTGGAGGACATTGTAACTGAAGAACTGAGCATAATTTAGTCTACACTGGTGTTTGCTAGAAGGGCTATAAGTAATCGCTTTCTCCAAATTAGAGTTTTGGCATCAGTCAGGTACTTTAGTGACTCTCAGTTTGATAAAGTCCAGTTAATTTACTGGAAGAAAGTGACAGACTATAAATCCATCAATATGTATAGCCAAACACAAATTAGCATCTATTAAGCACCTACTGAATACAAAACACTATCATAGTCTATTACATATACAATCTAAATTGCTCTATTAGAAGTTTCATAATTTGCTTTTTAGAAGAGGGAATCAATTTTACTTTTAGAACTTAAATGGTTCTCACAATTCATTAAATGAACTAATAATAAATAAAAGTGAGGATTAACAGAATATTCAGCTTCAACTCTACCTGGATTAACACTGAGAGTGATGAAACAATCCTAAGCATTTGTATGTATATATATATATATATATATAGTTTATGTCACAAGATACTATGGACTGATGGCTAGTGTCTACCTTGAGTTGTTGCTGTTCTTGTTTCTGTTCTTATTCACATATAAATTCATAACCATTGCATTAATTCCCAGTTTGATGATATTTGAAGGTAAATATTTCAGAGGATAAGCATACATCTACTGATTTATATCAAGTCTTAGGGTAGAGAAATAAAATATAATGAGTTACTTTAATAGGAGAGAATGAGATGGAGATCAGAATACTCTCCCACAAGTGAGCTGATAATGAGAAGATGCTTATTTGTACATCATTGTGAGAGAACTCTATCCAGAAATTGAATAAGTACTTTTGTATTAGGCCTTTACCTTTTAGAAATGTGAGGTTTTCTGTTGTTTAGCTCTTCCCTGTCTTTGGTGATTTTGCTATAGCAGCTGAACTGAGACAAGGTAAAGACAAAATTCAGACGAGAGGTAATGTGACTTGGCCATTCTCCAATACCTTCCATGTGGCTGATTTATGCTTCTTTCTGAATTTGGCATCTTGGTTTGTGGTGGATGAGGTATGTGGAGACTAGTTTTAACTTTGTCCCAGTAATGTTTAACCTATAGAACTGATGAAGTGTTGACTTTAAGTAAGGCTTTAATGGTATTGGTAGAGGAAATTGAGTATGAGTTGGTGGACTAAGGGGAAACTATACTCTCAGTGAGAGTGGATATCATCTGATCATCTGGGGAGAAGGATAAAAAAAAATATGAGCAGAAGAAAACTGATCTCCGCTCCTGGAACATGGGCATTATTCTGCAACTCTTAAACATCTGAACACTACTCTTTCTGAGCTTTGATCAAGAATAACTACAGTGGCTCCCAAACTTCTCAAGCCTTCCATCTCAGATTGAGTTGCATGGTGGTTTCCCTGGTTTTGAGACACCCAGATATGGATTGGATTATGCTCTCAGCTTCTTTGCTTCTACAACCTACATGCATCATGAAACTTCTCAGCCTCCATGATAATGTGAATAATGTCCTCTTGCATGTTTATACCTGATTTTTATCATCTATTCTTTTATATGTTAATCTATTTGAATATCTATATCTAGTCTCTACCTCTGTCTCTATCTCTATCTTTTATTCTTTTGAAGAACAGTTATGTTAATTGTTATAGAATCATTATTCAGCTATATGACAATATTAATTTATCCTCTCTCTTCTTCTCTTTATTCATGTTCTAGTTGCTAAGACTACTAGTAGTACCTATTTCATCAGGCTAAGAAAAAATTAGATAGAAATATATACAAACTTGTTCTCTATACAAACTTTCTTCCTAATGATTATCTGTAGAAAGGTGGTCCTTGTGGGTAAAAACAGCATTACTGAAAATCAAATGATAAGAGTCCTAACAGGATGTTCTCTTGAGTCAAAGGGAAGAAGGCAGACCCGAAGCTACCTTTTTGTGACCCAGTGAAGGAAAAAAGCAAGAAAAAAAACTAGACTATTCCAAAGAAAGAAAGAACTTTAGAATAATGGAAGCAAGAATATATGAAGAATCAGATCTGCTACAAATCTAGGTGTATGAGTCCCTGCCAGAGAGAGGGGAACCAGAGTCTTCTAAAATGTAAACAAGGGAGCATTGGTGAAAAGAACACCCAAGACAAGCTCACAACACTCACAAGGATCTATTATTTGAAGCTCATCTATTTTGAAGGTCTGATAATTTTGAAAAACTTTGACAAATAGAGAAAATGCATGTATATGTATGGGGGTACATGCATATGTTTGTGTGTGTGTGTGTGTGTGTGTGTGTGTGTGTGCCTATCAAAGTAGAAGCCTGAATTTTATGTTTGATACCTTTGTTGATGACTTTCTACTCTTTGTTGAGCCAGGGTCTCTCATTGAAACAAGAGTTTAGTCTAGCCAGCCAACTTGGTCTAGATGACCCTGATGTCTCTGGTCCTGGGATTACAAGCAGCAGTCATGCATGCTCAGAGTAGAAATAGTGAAATTATTTGATAATTTCTTTTTTTTTTTTTTTTTAGATTTTTTTCTTTTTTTTTCAAGACAGGGTTTCTCTGTATAGCTCTGGCTGTCCTGGAACTCACTCTGTAGACCAGGCTGGCCTCGAACTCAGGAATCTGAATTCTGCCTCTGCCTCCCAAGCTGGGATTAAAGGCGTGTGCCACCACCGACCAGCTACTTGATAATTTCTTAATGTATATAATGTTTTGATGATTTTCATAAAAATCTCTCTCTTTTCATCTTCCATTTTCCTTTCTTCCTAACAAATTACTGTTCAACTTTTATGCCTTTTAAAAAGTTAACAACATGTGGGTTTGCTTAGAGCTGCTTGCATAAGCATGAGATGACATTATTAACAGGAGCATGGGTCCCCCTTACCATTGTCTGCATCCTAAAAGAAAAATAACTCCTCAACTCCTCATTCCTCAATAGGTATTGATGGTCAATAGCTCCTCATCTAGGAATGGGTCCTCATGGACCTCTCCCTCATCAGTGATGGATGGATGAATGGCTTGCTCTTATGCAGTTCTTACACATGTAACCACATTTCACCATAATCCTTCCCATGCTCCAGCTCTTGAATTTTTTTCTGTATTGTCTTCTATGCTGTTTATCAAACCTTGGGAGGTTTATAGAGTTCTGTGTTTAGTGCTGAACACTCAATATTCACTCCTAATAGTGTTTTGACCAGTTATAATTCTCCACATTAACTATTATGCAATACACAAAGCTTCTCTGGGTATGAATTGTAAGAGCCATGAGTGGTGGATGACTCTTAGGAAGCAGTGTCTTCGAGACACAAGATGACTGATAGACATATACAAGCACAGAAATGGATCCAAAGTCTTACCCTGAGACATGAAGCCATTTCCAATTTAGACCAGTAGGTAAAAGGAAAATCAGGTTTCACCAATGGAGTATTACTGTGTATATCAACTGTACTCCAGGGCAGTCTCCATGCCAAGAAAGAGTTGACTAACCAAAATGGAACTCCATAGATTTTTTTGTAGCCTTTTTGTTTTGTTTTGTCAGGTTTTTTTATGTCTCATTTTTTTGTTTGTTTTGACTTTATTTGTGTGTGTGTGTGTGTGTGTGTGTGTGTGTGTGTGTGTGTGTGTGTGTTTTAATTGAGAGAGAATTTTGGCTGGTAGGAGGTATGGAGGACCTGAAAGGAGGGAAGGGGAAACATGACTAAACTATGAAAAATAAATTTAAAAATAAATATTTAAACAACAAGAAGAGAAGCAATAATCTAAGTGCATAAGCAAAATATATAGGAGGTCTTTTGATGACGTGACCATGTGGGGCACTATTTTTAGAAAGGTATGAAAAAACATCAACTTACCTCATATAGAGAACTTATGACAGATAAAGGACAGATATCACCAGAGTCCAACTTGGTGAACCAATGACTTTTATTGAACTTCTTTTCAGGGTAAAGAAATGACTTTAAAACAGCTGTGTAGCCGGGCAGTGGTGGCGCACGCCTTTAATCCTAGCACTTGGGAGGCAGAGGCAGGTGGATTTCTGAGTTCGAGACCCCTGGCCTACAGAGTGAGTTCCAGGACAGCCAGGACTTATACAGAGAAACCCTGTCTTGACAAAACAAACAAACAAACAAACAAACAAAACAGCTGCATTGCCAAAACCCACCTCAGCATGGGTGGCAGCCCACAAAGCAGAGAACCTAAGTGTGCCATACAATGTGCAGGAAGCTCTACAGACTGTAGAATGTCCTTTCCTGGTGACTCTGTTGGGCGGATGCTCATCTGGACAGCTCAGTTAATCTTTGTTTCCATTGATCTTCTAAGTAGTTCATCTTGTCTCTGTTTTTTCCAGGCTGTTTGGGTGGTCTAGGATGTTTTCATCAGTCTTGTCTGTTTATGAACTCTCAGGTAGGGAGGAACCTAGTGAATCTGGACAGTCTTAAGGACTTCTCAGGGTTATCTTGAGTTGTTTACCTACCGAATTTAAGGAGTTTCCCTGTGAGGTGAAATGTTTCACCTTCCCTTTGAACATCCTGTTTTTTCTCCTTGTTTTAAATGCTCTATGCTTTAAGGAATATCCCTTCAAGATGGAAGATTCTAATATTGTAAGAGACCACTAAACAATACTATTTAGCAAACAACATTTGTAAAGTCCCACTTAGGATCTATGATCTCCCCACTCATGTTAAGACCATGTTTATAGTACTGTGAATTTTCATCCTGTGGATTGGGCCTCAAATCCAACCAGAAAGCAGTTGACTACCACAGTACTCATGTCTCTATGGACACATCCTGTCTGGAAGACTGGTATTGTACCCTAGACGGTCCAGAACTGGGCCAGATCATCGATGACTGTCTTCTATTAGAAGCCTTCATAGATATGTCTAGCACTGTGAAGGCTAGCTAGAATAGTCCATGTCAGTTCCATGCTAGTTCAAGGTGGAACTGGCATGGAACTGACATGGACTATCTTTGATTTCTCAATGTATTGCTTGCAAACTATGCAAAGTCTTCAGAAATAGTGTCTTAAGGGTTTCAGTGAACAACCAGGAGCAGTACCAACAGCCTATCTTGTTTTAGAAATAGTGAGTCCTTCCTGACTGATGTATTTCACACATGGCACTGAGATTTCATTTAATAATTCATGGCTTCTAGGCTCAGCGTTATTCACAAAATCAGGATATTGCCATTCAAAATATTTTATATTTTAATTTGCTTACTACCCAATTTTCACTAGGCTTTCCATGTATCTTCAGTTTTGATTAACCTTCCCTTCCATTTTCTATCTTCCTACTTGCCTATTCTTACCACTGACTCCTATTCTCCTTCAACTTTTTATTCCAGTACTCCCTTTATCTACTTCCTATCGTATGTGTTTTACTATCATTTCTCCCTCTGTGGCCTGCCACAGGCCAGCCAGTCTGGGCCTTCCTCAACCCGCGGGGGAAAACAGGGTCCTAGTCAGGTCGACAAGGCGTTGGTGAAGAAATGACATGTCATGTCGCCAACGCCTTGTCGACCTGACTAGGACCCTGTTTTCCCCCTGTAGGTTGAGGGAGGCCCAGACTGGCCAGCCCATGGCAGTGACATTTTCTGCTTTTTTCCTTTTTCTGTTTCTAGCTTGCAGTCTTACAGAGATATTTCAAACATATTTTAAACACTCAAAATTAACATTCAAATTTAAGATTTGATACCAGTGAACACAGGTAGGAGTTGCATTTCTGGGCTCAGGTTATTCCAATTCCATCCACTATCTTGTGAATTTCGTAATTTCATTTTTCTTTACAGGTGAATAAATTTTATGATATATATATGTATATATATATATCCTAGTGGTTATTGATATAGCAGCCATAAACATGAATATTCCAGTTTATCTCTGGTAGGCTAAGTGTCCCAGTTGATATATACCCAAAAGTTGTATAAGTGAGTCATATAGTCATATAGTTCATTTGTAAGCCTTTGTGAAACCTTTAATCTAATTTCTATAGCTTCTATATAAGTTTGCCTCCTCACCAATGGTATAGAACTATTCTCCAGTCCTGACATTGTCACAAAAATTTGTTGTCATTTGTTTTTTGGGGGATAGCCACTGACACTGTAGTAACATATAATCAGTTTGGTAACCATTTATATTATCCACTTTTGAGAACTTTCTGTTTGATTCCATAGTCATTTTTTTGGATTGGGTTGTTTCTTTTCTTGATGCTTAGTTTCTTTAGTTCTCTATATATTCTAGATATAAATCCTCTATTGCATTATAATTGTTAAATATTTTTGCTGCAGTAGTTTTCACCCCCAATAAGCCCATATAAAAACACACTCCAGTTATTGTATTTATAAACTATATGCCTAGATTGGTAGTTCTATCACCACACCAACTTAGCCCCCAGCTATGTTACCCTTGCTACTTCCAGTTTCTGTAGTTCTGCTACATCTTCTCTTCCTCCTATTACCTTTCCTCTCCTCTTTTAGACCTCCTGTACCATCCTTTTCTTTCCTTGCCCAACCTCATACTCTTGCCTTTATTTGACTAGGGCAAAAGATACATATGATATCACCTGAGTATGTGAGCAACTGCTCATCAGAGGGTACCTCCTCCTGAAGAAGCAAAATTAGCATCAGAAAACAATTTCAGGGCATCCCACAACAGATTTTCTCCAATGCTGACTAGAAGAAAAATCTTCTTGAGTGAGGTATTCCAGATACAGAAAAAAAAAATATGGTGTGTATTCACTTACATGTGGACATTAGATGCTGTAATAAATGATAACAATCTGAAGACCCAGAGAGATTAGGCCTCTCTACAAAAACTTTGATCTACAAACTGTCTTGCCTGTAAAATATTTTAGGACAATGGTGACACAAAGCATGTGGGAGTAACCAACCAATATCTGATTTGATGGAACCCATACAAGACACTGCTTGGGGGACCAAGAACCAAAGGCTAGATAGCACAGAGACCTAGGGCAAAACCAAATACTGCTTGTCAACCTGTGAAGATCTTGAATACTGGACTAGGATCTGAGAACCTGAAAGAATGGGGTGGGCTTCAGTCTAATGCTGTGGACAAACTTTAGATTCAGTTTACTTTTATACATAAATGTAACAAAGAAAGCAATGATCCAAGTAAGGTTGTTTGAGTTCAGAAAAACATGGTCAGAAAAATATGTAAATAAACGCTAATAAGTACATACTAAGCAGCCCTTTCCTAGGACTTTCTCAGGAAAAATCAATTTAAATATAATTACCTGGCATGTACTATAGATTATATCTTGAAAAAGCATGAAAGCAGGCAAAAGGCTATATCCAGATTCAGGGTACACTGACCATATTTGTTTCTATACGTATGATCTGACATACAACACTAAGTAAACATATCTTATAAATTAAATGTAAATGTTTGTCTCAGGAGCCTCATGGGCTTTTCTTTACCTGTTCATTGTTAGCCATGTTCATCATTACCATCTTTGTTCAGCTCATCTTTGAGCATTCATGTGGCTGAGACTTTATTAGTGCAGCTTCTGCCATTACTAGGAGACATTCTCATAGGAAACTTATTGATCTTCTGGCTTATAAGACTTTCTGTCCCCTCTCCTCAATGTTCCCCGAGCTTTAGGTGTGTGAATGTGCCTCTTGGGACTGGGCTCCACAAGTCTGTATTTTGATTGGTTTTGGTTTTCTGTAATGCTCTCCATCTGTTGCAAAGAGAAGTTTCCTTGATTGTGTATGAAGGCCTGCAAAATATCCTCTGTGCTGAGGATTTTTGTTTTTCTAGGGTCTTTTGTGATTCCATAAAGTTTCATAGGAATTTCAGGGTATTTTTTCTATTTATACACACAATGGCTCTTGAGTTTTTATTGGAATGGCATTGAGCATGTACTTTATTTTTGGTAAGAGGTTTCATAACATTACTGTAATCCATGCATGAGTGCAGGTTGTCTTTTCATCTTTTAGTAACTTTCTCAATTTTATTCTTAAGTCTTTTAATGTTTTCATTATAGAAGTCTTTGATTTGCTTGTCTAAATCTACCCCAAGTATATTTTTAAGTGATTTTGAATAAATTTATTTCCTTGATTTCTTTTTCATTGGTATATAAGAAGGCTATTGATTTCTGTATATTGATTTTGTACCTTGCCACTTTGATGAAAGTGTGTATCAATTTAAGAGTTTTCTGATGACATCTTTAGAGGCCTCTTCTATTCAGAATCAAATCATATTGTGTTATTTCTGTCTAATGCTCTTCCTCCCACCTTGAAACCCCAAATGCCCTTAAGGATCTTTCATTCTAATAACCACTGTACCTGAAAGGAATTGTGAATTATATGTCAACTTCTTTTCTGGGCCAACGGTTGATTTTATCTCCTTTGCCTTTAACACTATTCTCCGAACTCTGATTAGAAAATTGATATAATTAGTCTCCCTGCCATTTTGATCTCTCAGTGTTTGGTTTTGCCTGCTTTTATCTTGCTTAATTGTTTGAATGTAGGTTATTCTTTTCTATGACCTCATGGATAGGTTTGTCTTTCTTTTTAATTTTATCCGCAGTTCTCCTGCCTTCTTTCCTGCAGACATCTCCTCAGATTTAATAAGCCTATTTACAGACCTTTTCTCCTTTAAAGATTGTTTCCACTGAGTTTTAGTAGTAAGACTTCTATCTAATCTTCCAAATCACTTAGAGTTCTTCTGTGGTTTTTTGGGGAGGGGTGTCTGTTTTTTGTTTGTTCTCTCTCTCTCTCTCTCTCCCTCTCTCTCCCTCTCTCTCCCTCTCTCCCTCCCTCTCTCTCTCTCTCTCTCTCTCTCTCTCTCTCTCTCTGTGTGTTTGTGATGGAGATTAAATATACAATTAGGACTTGGTACTCAAACAAAAAACATTGGTTGTTTGAAAAGATAATCAGTTTAACAACCTCCAAACTATTCTGTATAAAGAGAGAAAGACTTAGTATAATTAGAAATAAAAATGGGAGGTTACAGTACATTTCAAAGATATTCATAGAAACATAAAAATGGCAATATTGCTTATAATGGGATTGGATGAAAATCCCAAGGAAATTCTAATTATGTTATTCAGAGAACTAGATGACAATCTTTAAATATTTATGAAAGCACATGAATGCGTGCACGTGTGTGCTCACAAACACACACACATACACACACGTCAATAACCAATGGAATCCAAAGTATAAAGAGAAATGCAAGGAATGTCACAATACCTGATCTCAAACTGAACTACAGACTCATAACAAAAAACAAAACAAAACATCATCTCAGCACAAATTCAGACACATATAACACACAAATAGACTTGAAGTCTCAGAATTCAAACAATTACAGCCACGTATTATTTTTATAATCAAAATATACATTGAGAAAAAAGACTTTTCAACAAATGCTGCTAATTCTTAAAAATGAGAGAGAAGTTCATGGAAATGAGCTGACATGACAATCCTTCAGAATGAGCTTCATCAGGAGAGACAGTATCATGGTTATGGCCTTGAAATTTGGGGAACTCTGAAAGAATTGTCATATAGTAGTGTGTTGTGTCATATTCAAAGCAGCATGAAGGGAAAGGAGTTTTCCATTCATATTCAGAGACCAGAGGGCAGTCATATACTTCTAGACTTTCAGTGTTTAGATAATGCCACTCTGCACCACTTAATCTGACCTAGCCTACAGGCAGGAGTTTCAAAGAATAGAAGCACTGGGAACAAACTTCAAAGATGCCTCAGTCCTGGAGAGATGAGAAGAGACTTTTTTTTCTCTCCCAAGACTGAATGCTCTATTTAGGCCCCCTCATTTCTTTGTGACTTCTGGGATAGTGAAAAAGGTACCTAGATAGTCTTTGATCCAACACTAAGGAAACTATAGGAGGATGAAACTGGATGCATATTACTTACTCTGCACAAAATCATCTCAAAATGGGTCAGAGTTCTAAGTAAAGTGTTGCTGGAGCTACAACTGCAAGAGAGAAAGATGACCAGTGCAGCCACAGCCCAGCCTTCATAAGTTCTTCAGGAGCACAGGAGGTGGGGCCACAACTGACATGGGCAAGCAATTAAAATAACAAACGTCTTCATACACAGGAAACACAAGGACACTTTCCAAGAAGATATACACAAATTCAGTAAATACTTCGAAAAAGGTCTATGTTCCTTTGGTAGCCATTCTGGAAATGTGAGCTCAAATGGCTTTTAGCTTCTACTTCTCTCCAGTAAGAATGTTTACCACTGAGAAAAGAAGCAAATGTTGGTGAGGATGTGGTGAAAGAGAAGTGCTTATTCACTGTGGGTGAAAGTCAAATTGGTGCAGCCAGTCTTGCAAATCAGTATGAAAATCCCTCAAAAATTAAAAGTAGAACTGCTATATGATGAGCTGCACCGCTCCCCAACATTCAGTCGTCATCTTGCAGAGATTAGATACCTTCACAGACATGGCTTTTGTTGCACTGTTCACAGTATTTAAGAGATTGAATGGCTTAGCTGTCTATAAACAGATCAATGGCAAAAAAATTTTCATATACACAAAGGATTTGTATTTAACCTTAAGAAAAAGCAAAGTCAAGACATTTATAGAAAATTAGTCTGACTGGACATATACATAAAGCAAAGGACTTTTTAAATTATCTTCTATGTTAATTTCTAAATATGCAAGTGTTTGAGATCATCATAAAAACTGAATAAAAGAGGAGGCAGATGATGAGCAAAATAACCATATATTCTCATTGTGATAAAAATGGAGAAAATCCACAGGAGCTTCTTTGCCATGGTTGCAACCAAATACTCTGAATGTACTACCACAGAAACAACCACGGAAAACTCTGAAAAGTAAATGCACTAAATATGTAGATGAAAAAGACCAGATTTGAAAAAAATACTTACTGAGTTTGTAGTTACTTTCACCTCCTCCTGTTTCCTTTCATTTTTTTGTTTTGTTTTGTTTTGTTTTTTGTTTTTTGAGACAGGGTTTCTCTGTGTAGTTCTGGCTGTCCTGGAACTCACTCTGTAGACCAGGCTGGCCTTGAACTCAGAAATCCACCTGCCTCTGCCTCCCAAGTATTGGGGAAAACTTGGGACAGGAAAGTGGCTTTGCTCCAGGACTTGGTCTCTTTCTGCTAATAAAGGCAGGAAACGTCAGACGCCTCTGACAAAACCCACACTTCTCAGGAAGGCAATATGTATTTTTAAAAAGACATCTACCCAAAAATGATAAATTAAGTGAGCTTACCTAGGCCCAGAATCATAAGTGTTTTTCTCAATAATATCTCAATCAAGAGTGTTAAAGTACATAAGGAGGTTAGAGGATCTGGGAGGAGTTGGGAGAGGAAAAGAATAAGAACAAAATATATTGTATGAAAAAAAATTAAAAATATATAGAAAGACAGGGGGCCATAACTTTGGTTATTTTGAGTCCGACCTCACAGCGTGGCCAGGGTGGCCGGCTTCAGCCTCACATGTGCTGTGGTTGCACTTGTAGACCATGCACCTCTGTACCACCAACACCATTCCTAACTCTTTCAGGTTTTAAGGATAATTTTTGGAAGAAGATTTTTCACTTTGTCTTCTGACTTCTTTTTATGATGTATAAATGCTAATTGGGTCTTCTTGGTGTCATTTATCCATTTCATTTTTTTTTGTTGTAGTTTTTGTTTTTAGTTGTGAGTAGTTTAACTCTTATGATGTATACACCCTGGTTCCTCCTCTTCTGGAGATTGCACTGGAAATTCCAAAAGGTATACTAACTATAGGCCCTTTTCATTGCTAGCAAGAAAATCTTGTCATTACTTTTGTTGGTTTAGAGGAAAGGTATACACATCATGAAAAAACAGTGAACTCCTAAACTGACCTGGTGAACCACTCAGAGCTGTTTCTGCTCTCTGCACACCTGTAATTGTGTGGTCAGTTGGGAATTTCTACAGAACTTCATATGCATATACATTTTCTTACCATTTCAGAGTGTACTTCACAAGATGGAACTATTTGTCTGTGCCTCTTGAACAGAGTGCTTTTCTCTGTATTCTTGGGATATTGTAGGCTGTGGGTTTTTCCTCTTTTCTAGCAATCAGAAGTCATTGGGAGAATATTCTGCTTTACCATCTATTGGTGCAACTGTCTTCAAAAATAAAATTGCACTGGCTTTTATTTAGACTCTAGTACTTTATGCTTTTTCTTTGTTTGCTTGCTTGGTGTCTTAATTAGGGTTTGTATTCCTGCACCAAACATCATGACCAAGAAGCAAGTTGGAGAGGAAAGGGTTTATTCAGCTTATATTTCCACATTGCCGTTGATCACCAGAGGAAGTCAGGACAGGAACTCAACACAGGGCAGGAACATGGAGCAAGAGCTAATACAGAGGCCATGGAGGGGTGCTGCTTACTAGATTGCTTCCTCCTGGATTGCTCAGTTTGCTTTCTTATAGAATTTAAGACTAGCATCCCAGGGATGGCACCACCCACAATGGGCCCTCCCACCCTTGATCATTAACTGAGAAAATGCCTTACAGGTGAATCTATGAGGCATTTCCTCAAGGGAGGCTCATTTCTCTTTGATAACTCTAGCTTATGCCAAATTGACACACAAATCCAGCCAGTACACTTGTTTGTTGGTTCTTAAGATGTATTGTGTGTGTATGTGGTTTTTGTGTGTGTGTGTCTGTGTGTGTCTGTGTGTCTGTGTATGAATCACTGGAGTGTCCCTGGTACTCTCAGAGGCCCTCAGAAGGCATCAAATCTTTTGGATCTGGAGTTACAAGTTGTTGTGAGCCACCTGACCTAAATGTTTGACACCAAACCTAGGTCCTCTGCAAGAATGGTGGTATATGCTATTAACAGCTGGGCCATAACTCTAGTCTCTTAAATAGTTTATGGGTTTTTGTTTGTTTGTTTTCACTATGTCTAAGTTCTGTAGCTTTTCTCTTTGGGAAGGTTCCAATACTATCCCTTTTTCAATATTATCAGGAATCCATGCAGCACCTAGCCAAACCACCTGTATGCCCACCAGTCCTGGGCCAGTTACTTACCACAGATGCTCTGGCTCCCACTACAGTGACAATAATGAAGCTCATGGTTTAAATAACCAATTTGGAAGGATTCTTCTGTTAAAGTTCACCTCACTAATAGTAGATTTGAGTTCTAGTTTAATTCAACTAACAAATTGCTTGAGTGCTTTGTATCATAGTATTTTTAACTAAAATTTAAGAAATTACATGAGGTACATGGCCATTTCTGTATTACTAACCCACCTCACCTTATTCTAGCCAGAAACAAAGTCTATCCCAATTGTAGGCACAGGAACTTTCTCCTCCTATTTTCCCCTCCTCCACAAGAGGAGCTTCTTGCCAATTGTAATTTTGTCAGGGGCCGATTTTATCCATTTCTCTGTGGCTTTGTACATCCTGTTTTCAATTTCAAAGCCAAAGTGGTCAATAAGCACATTACTCTCAAGGTGAATCTTGCAATGTTCTCAAATTTCCCAGCCAGAAGGCCTTGTTTTTCTCTCTGGGATTTGCTGGCAATTGACTTTTTTTCTTCATGTCTTTGCTATCACTCAAGTCTAATTTCCAATTCCTTCTCAGGATTTCTATATCAAGTTGCATTGTTCCTAAATAAAAGAAAAACAACCCATTGCCTGTCTTGGCCCAAATAGTTTTTACTCTGAACAATCTAAAAGATGGATGCTGAGCTACATATTCTCTGCTGAATGACAAACTCAACGAAATAAGATACAGAATGATGTAAACAAGAAATAGGAGCAGAAGAATTCTGCCACAAATACACCCACAAGCTTTCTTAGCTTGATCTTTTCTCTGTCATGATACTTGTGAAATGCTAAATCTTCTCAACCTTATTTTCTTTTCCTAATAGACCTTTTGCTACCTGGCCTAGTCTGATGCATTCTATTCAGGATTGGCTATTTATACCATGTCTGTTGCTTGTTTCACAGAAACTGAGTTTCCTTGCTGAGTGTTTTTCTCTGTGATCTTTAATTTCTCATCCATGTTGTTGACTTTCCATCTACATTAGTGACTTTGATATCTATGTATTGAATGATTTACTCACTTTGGGGTTCAAAGCTGATTATGATGTGAGAATCCATCCTAAGGGGCCTACAAGTTTGTGAAGTTCTGTCAGGACTCTGAAGAAGATAGACTTAGGGCCAATGAACTTCTTGATCTGGCATTTTACCATTGGTGACCACATTACATCTTCTTTATCTTGCTAGAGTCTGGGACTCACCAAACAAACTACTCAAACATCAATCTAAGTTAAATAAAGATGATTTATTGAATGCCACACTCCAAGAATCTTTGATCAGGGCCATGTTCAAGGCTTGGGAGCAGAACTGTGACCTTGAGTTAAGATCCTTTAATTTTTTTAAGCCTAAAATTCACAAACATCTGTGCCAAGTTATTTCACCAATCAGGATTTAGGAATATGGAACTTCCTTAGGAACATGTCTTTGTTGTACATTTATCCTGCTCCTATTGGTTGGGGTATTCAACTGTGGCAGGGTATTTTTGTTGTCTAGTATTCATGTCTTGTCAATCAGGATGAGACATGTCTAACATTCATGTCTTAACTTGCCAACCAGGATGTCAGTTACCCATATACATCTCTCTTTCTGCCAGGTAAGAGGTCACTTCCCAGGGAGATCTTGGGAAGTTAAACTTTACTTGACTCCTATTCAAAACGGAAGTTTGTTCCATATATTTACTTATATTGGTACAAATGTTTCTCTTATGTTGGGGTCCATCCCAGGGGCAGCTTATAAAAGCAAAGGCCATAAAATTTTTATGCTGGTGCAGGAAGTGCTACTGGGTGATTGGTTCAAGTCCAAACTTATTGTATGTAACCCTACACAACAGTTCTACTACCTTGTATTGTGATTGGTTTCCAAGGACACATAACAGAATATGTAATCAACTTGGTCTTGAGAAAGTTTCTGAGTAACAGCAGAAACAACATATGAGAAAGTTTCCTCATAATATTAGTTATAGCAAAAATGGCAGGCTAGCCATGTACCAGTTACCTAGGTCTTAATATTTTACCTAGACCTTAGCAATCTGGCTTTCAATGTAACTTCTGTCTTTCAATGTTTTTTTTTTTTTTTAATGTGTGCATGCACTTGTATGAATGTTATCTGCATGCATGTGGGTGTCTGTGGAGGGCAGAGAGGGTATCAGGTACCCTAGAACAGGAGTTACATACAGGTGGTTGTGAGCTTCCTGAATTGGGTTCTATGAACCAAACTCAGATCTTCTGGGAGAGCAATAAGTGCCTTGCATATCAGTGTTTGGTGGCTGAACCTACTTTCTTAGGGTGATCAGTGCTCAGGCTTTGACCTTCAAACTTCCATAAACTGAGGACTACTTTCGTGTTTCAGACACTGAAATGCATACATGGGATTTGAGGGCAGGAGATGTCACCAAAAATGCTAGTTCTCAGATACTCTAAGCTATTCGCTTACCTCCAAGTGAACAGCCTTAGACAAAATGAGAAAAGAATTCCCAAACGTAGCACATTCTAGATCTAAACGGGAATTCCAAACTTTCAACCTGAAATTATTTTTTAGTATTATTAAACTTTTTCACACAATGTTTTCTGATCATGTTTTCCTCTCCCCATATTTGTCCAAGATCTTCTCTACCCACCCAACCATAAGAGTGCTTTTTTCTCTTAAAAAAATAAAACAAGAAACCAAACCAAACCAAAAATACTGCTCTCTCCCCCAAAAAACACACACATCACACACCCACCCACCCCCCCCCCACACACACAAATAAAAATTAAAACAACCAAAAAAGGCCAATAGGAAAATGATTGCACTAAGAGTAAAATCAAAGAAAAAGTTCAAAAAAATGCCACTGATTTCATTTTGTGTTTGTCAACTGCTCCTGGACTTGGAGCCCACCTTTGAGTATATTTGATAAGCCCTATGAGACTCCACTGGAAAAAATGATTATTTTCTCTTGGTCAGCTGATATTATTGCAGAACACTTCTTGGCTAATGGTGGGAGCCTGCATTCATTTACTCTTTTTAGTGCGGAGATACTGTCTACCTTGATCATGTATAGGACTTGTGTATACTGCCAGTTTCTGTGAATTTATATGTGCATCATCAGTCCTGTTGCAGCTGGTGGACACTGTTTTCTGGAAGTTACCTATCATGTCTGGCTCTCACAATCTTTTCCGATTCTCTTCTGCAGCAATACCTGAACCTTGAGGAGAAGGGTTTATGAAGACATGTCACTTAGGACTGCATGTTCCGAAGTCTTTCACTCTCTGTACATTGTCCAGTTGTGGGTCTCTGTGATAATTTTAAAGGCTTCTTTTTCTGTTTGTCTTCTAGAGCTGTCTTCTAAAGGCATTAGCTGATAGCCTTAGGCAAAGGGGAACTCTTTTGGCCTTTCCTCTTCAATGCTGTTTTATGAGTCTGCATTACAGCCTTTATTAAGGAACTCTATCAACGTTCTCCTTGGTATTCTCATTAAATGATAGCTTGAAAAGGGGGATTTTATAACATTGAGCACTGAATTAGGTGAATTTATGATACATGTTTCCCCATTTTATGAGAAATTAAAAATCTAGCTGCTGTGTGTATTGATGTCTTTAAACTTTATGCCAAGTAATAGAAGGCATCTGATCCTAATGAGTAATTTGACAATGGGTATTCTTTATTTTTTTTAAACTTTTATTGCATTATGATGAGAAAAGTTACATGATTTAAATTTATTTGAATTTGTTAACATTTAAAAACACATTTTAAGTAAATAGAATTAAATCACATTCTTGTTTCCCTTTTGTATCCCCACTCCTCCCAGAGACCCCCCTTCAATACCCACAATATTTTTTGTTATATTCCATAAAATTTACAAAATATTATAACAATAAAAATAAGTATTATAAACATTGTTTGATATAAAACAATTTAACAGACTTATGTAGATGCTCATCTAGAGCAATAGTGAAAATACATTTTTCTCAATATAAATTTTAAATAACTCCAAACATATTAACTGTATACTTCAAAATAATACATCACTACTAGTATTTTCTTAAATGAACATAAATATATAAAGTCTTTTTGTTTGTTTTGTATTTAGTAGAGTTTAAAATCTAGGCTCTTACTGTGATACAAGTCCAAAATAAGAACAATTTTTAGACATTGGATTTCATTGTAATAAGACTGTACTTCAATGACCCTCACATCACCAAAGGATTTTACCTCCATCGTAGCTAAGCTGAGAGTTGATAGTTCTGCTGCACCAAGAAAGGAATTGTAGGCTCGATTTTTGGATACAGACTTCATGCTGCGGTCAAAGCTATTTGACTTGAGTGAGTGACTTTATTCTCAGCCCACAGAGAACAGGTTACGTTCATTTAAGAAATGGTATAGGTATTAAGATGGTCTATCCATAAAATCATTCACCAGGTGTTTCAATAAGCAATGGTTCTGCTTGGAGGATGGCACAGACATTAGGTGAGGGTAAGAATTTGGTTCATTAGCTGTGATAATTTAGAAAAGTATTCATCTCAGAGAAAGAGTAACTTATAAAGTCCTCTTCTTCAAATTTGATACAAGAGTTACAAATGTCAAGCAAAGCATTCTGCCTCACTCTTTGTTGTTCTCTTACAAGCAACCTCCCTAGTTAATCCTCTATGTTTCTTTTGGGTATATAAATACTTTTAAATATATAAGCTGTTCTGAAACCATAGTATAGTGTAAAAACATGAAATAAACAATACTACTAATAGAGAGGCTGAGATAGAAGAAGCAAGATTTCAAGACCCTTATGTTGTACACAGTAAGGCACTGTCATGAACAAACAAGCTGAAAGTGTATATAGATTGTACAATGTTGGGCCTATTTCTCCAATTACCAAATTAGA
>NW_022196898.1:10905143-10927474 GCF_008632895.1 Mastomys coucha
GAGAATTGGGTTCTGATGATGCCAAGTGACCTTGGTTTGTGTTGTTTATTTTCTTATACTTGCCGCCCGCCATCAGGTTATCTCTGATGCTACCTGCTCTTGCTAAATCTGACTGGAGCCTGTCATTCCTGTGATCTTTTTATCTGTCAGAACTCCACAGAGTCAAACTGTCTCTGTGATCCTGTGATTTTGGGATCCTGTGATCCTGAGCTTGTTAGATCACTGGGGAGTGGGGCTTTCTCTATGTGTCGTGGGACTGGGTGCGGAGCTTGTGCCCAAGGTCTCCTCAGGACACCAACCCAGACAGACCAGAAAGAACTCAAGTCATTGGGCTGGTGGAGTTCCTGTGTGCCTGGTCCCACTGGTCCCAGTTACTCCCAGTGTTGGGACAGATGTTGGTTCCTCCTCACCTCTGATCCTGGGTGTGTCAGAGCACCTGGGAGTGGAGCTTCCTCTGGGTGTTGTGGGACTGGCTGTGGAGCTTGCACCCATGGTCTGCTCTGGATACCAGCCCAGACATACTGGAAGGAACCTGAGTCACTGGGCTGTTGAAGTTCCTGTGTGCCTGGTCCTGTTTGCCCGTTACTCCCAGTGTTGGAACAGATGTTGGGTCCTCCTCACCTCTGATCCTGGGTGTGTCAGAGCGCCTAGGAGTGGAGCTTCCTCTGGGTGTTCTAGGACTGGCTGCAGAGCTTGCACCCAAGGTCTGCTCTGGACACCAGCCCAGGCAGACTGCCTACAATGGGTATTCTATGTTGAAAATATTCACTGGAGAGGAGGATGCTCTGTGGCAAATTAAAGGAACAATAGACAGGGTCCATTGCTTCATAAACGAGGGATATTATATCCCAGATTGGTACTATTGGTATGCAATTAGTGCCTGGTGCAGAAATGTATTCTTTCATCTCTTTCTTTTACTTATTTTAGATGCATGAGCAAGCAGAAAATATAGTTTATCCTCACTAAAAATTACAAGAATAAAAAAATTTGATATAAAGTGACAGCATAAGACATTTCCATCTTTGAAGCCATTCTTGCTATTTAGCTCTAAAATGAAGAGAGAGAGAGAGAGAGAGAGAGAGAGAGAGAGAGAGAGAGAGAGAGAGAGAGATGTTGGTTTAAGCATGGATGAGTAGATTCATGGTTTGGCTTTTTGCTTTTACTAGTCATCTAATTGAACCTAATCAAACCTTATCAAAAGTCTATGTCATACAACTACATTATTGCTACTTACTTATTTCATCCATCTGCTCCAGACATGAGGATAAGATACAAAAACAGACAGTGCTCTAAAAAGCTCCAAGTAAACATTCAAATTTAACTTGGGGAGTTTTTTTCATTAAAAAACAAACAAGCAAAAGAAAACAAAAGGAAACAAAACAGAGAAAAGAAAGACAGTACAAAAGGCTTAGGGAGAAATATTACAGGTTAGACAACAAGCTCAATTACTGTAATAGCCTTAGCTGTAGGAAATAATACACTTATCCAGGAAGATAACAACCAGATAGCTCAGAGAGACTTCAGACTAAAGAGATCATCTTGAAGGCATAAATTTTAACAAAAACTATAGGGAAACAAGACACTCATGATTTCCTTTGGTGGGGCTCTAAAATAGCAAGGTTTGTTCTCTCTGCAGAAAGATAAATGACTATAAGAGATGATGTTCCACCCTCTAAAGCAAAAGCGGACCATCAGCTCCAGTGAGGGCTACCTTTAAAAATTCTACCTAACATTCCCTAGTAAAAGCTCTACCATCAGATAACTATTAGGTGCCTCAGGTAATTTTTGATTCTTACAGGTAAATATTTTCAATATTAAGGTGCTAAAGATAGTAATACAGCATCAATAGCAATTGGGGGAGCGAGCTAACTGGCTTCATAGGCATCGAGGCAGGATTTAAGTGGATAAACAGGACATTTATTGAGAGGTATACTTCTATAGATGAAGTCTTCAGGCTCCCGCTGAAAGGGCAGGACTGTGTGTAAAACAGAGTTTCTTGAGAGAACAAATGCAAGACATACTTTAATGGCACTTTTCTTAGATGGTGGGTAATATAATATAATATATGATCTAGCTACAAGGTAAATAGTTCAAGGGCAGTGTGGGTTAACCATAGAACAGTCCAATACTGCAAGGTTAAAGGATAGACTACAGTTTCCTATCTTTCTTGGGATCTTCTAGGAATCTGAGCTTCAGAGGGGCATGTGACGAGGTCTTCTGTGTCTTGGGTTTGGGTTTACTCTTCACACAGTCCCCATGGGACATCCCACATGTGCTTATTCTACCCAACAGGCTATGGAAGCTCTAGGAGAGAGCTCAGCTCAATCCTTCATGGGACAGTCCTATAACCTGCCACACATACTCCAGTTGAGTCTGCATGACAGCAGCCCACAGATGCGAAAGCTTCAGAGAAGATAGTCCCCTGGGGACCATTTGGCATTCCCTAACTCAGAGGTAGCCAGCCCAGATCTGTCTTTGGGATAGTCGATGGAGGGTCTCGCATACTAGGTGCCCAAGATATGATTTACTAATAGCTAAACAAAATGAGATGTTGCTCTCTGACCTTCATCAATGTTCCAACATCTTAGCTGAACCCTAGCTTGGAGTTTCGTAGGGAATATTACACATTCAGACTAATTGCCTCTGGCATTGTTAGGAAGATAGTGAGGGAAGTCAGGCATTGAAGTTTGTGGGCTCCCTCCCCCTTTGCCTCAAGAGTTTCAAAAGTGAAACGTGCCTGATCCAGGACTGGGGATGCCACCTGCGGAGAGAATGCCTGACTACCTTAGATCAAAGACTGTCGGACTTGCCTTTGAAGTTTCCTTCCTCCGGGTCTCCTGTTTATGTTAAATTGTTTGGTTTCCTCTCCTCCTATTGATGATCGATTTTGCAATCCTCTACCATACACATGCTGCCTGAACAATCAGACCCCTCCATGTGCAGTCCTTGGTTGGTGGTTGAGACCCTGGGAGCTCCGAGGGTACTAGTTGGTTCATATTGTTGTTCCTCCTAAGGGGCTGCAAACTCCTCAGCTCCATTGGTCCTTTCTCTAGGTTCTGAGCCCCAGTGTAGGGGAATGCCTGGGCCAGAAAGTGGGAGAGGGCGGGGTGGCAGGCACGGGGAAGGGGGAGGAAACAGGGGTTTGTTTTTGTTGTTTTTGTTTGTTTTTTTGTTTTTTGGAGGGGAAACTGGGAATGGAGAAATTCTCATGTAAATAAAGAAAATATCTAAAATTAAAAAAAAAAAAATAAAAAAAATAAATTGTTTGGTTTCGGTTTGCCCTTGGTATTGATTCTGCCTTTGGTTATATAAACTCAGTTCTCCCCAAGTAAAGACACACCTTGATACAGCTTACTCCGTGTCCATCTCTTTGTCTCTCTCTCATCAGCTTGTATTCACAGGCACTCAATAATCTCCAGTCGGAGAGCACCTACGGAGTGAGGGTCCACTGGCTGGCCCCCCCACAGAAGTTTACTGAATAGAAGTTGATAATCCCAGGGCAAGGTCAACTAGAATCCTCATTTTCAATCATGTATGGCATCTGAGCCATTGCCAGGAATTAGCAAGAGTGGGACCCCTGGAGCATATCTCTGCTAGCCCAGATTAGCATAGTTGGACATTTACTAAGGATATGTTGGATGTTGAGCCCAGTGAGAGTGTGTGCTGTGAGAGAGCTGTGCTGCAAGAGAGCTGCACTGTGAAGCATTCGAGCTTCATGTGGTCCGCAGCCCCCTGGGCCCCATGTGGCCAGAGTGCTCTGGGCCTGGGGAGGGGGGGTGTAGCTCCTGTACAGAAGAGGCGGCTGCTGCTTTAGACCCATTACTGCCTGACTTTTCTTTTTCTTTTGTAATGCCCATAAAGGTCTGATGTCTAATTTTAAGAATATACATTTAAATCCTGCACTTTTTGGTGTTGTGTCTACCATTTTGTCCACCTGATTACCAGGACCCCAACTTCTCCTGCGGAGTGAGGGATCTCCTAAGCTCCTCAGTCCTTCACAATAACCAAACAGAAATTTTGTTTTCTGACTCAAACTGTACTCCAGGACCCTGCTCTAAACAAACTTGTGCAGTAACCAGCATCAATAGACACCAGTTACCTTTGGAAATTTCTGTTTAAATGATAACTTTAAAAGGCTCTAGCTAATATAGGCTAGATGCTTACAACAATGTTCTGAGACTACTGACTTGGATCTAAGCTCTCGTTCCTCCAAAAAAAAGTATGAGACCATTTTGTGTAGAAACTGGAAATATGGGTCACTGAGGAAAGATAGGAAGAATAGCAATAAGATTCTGTTGTCTTAACAGAGTAAACAATTTTTAATGGAGTTTGTGTCCCAAATCACCAGAAGATATTAACTATTTCAGTTGCTTGTGTCTTTGAGGAAATAGACTATTGTCTTAAGCGCCTGTCTACTGTAATAAACCAAGAGATAGAACTAACCCCCCTCCAGCTTCCCCTTAACCTAACACAATGAACAATTGCATTTTAAGAAAAAGAGTAACAAACGTTTCCTTCTCAAAGATGTACATGATTTCTGAGATCTGCTGCTGATCCTTCTCAGGATGAATAAAAGCCTTCCTTACCCCAACTAAAAGAACTCAAGACATTTCTCTCTTTTGAGTCTCCATGATCTCAAGTATATGTTGATCTCAAGTATAAGGCCATTTATTCTTATGAATCATTAAAAGACAAAACAATCTTTAAACAAGAAAAAAAATGATGCCTACTTCAATACAAAGAAAAATCCCATTAAGTATCAATAATTGTTCATTGTTTTGTATCAGTATGTAATCATCAATATTTTTTCCAGTCATGTTATAGAATGGGTATATAATAATAAGATCTTGGGACTTTTACTATTCTGACAACACAAGCAGAGCCTGAAGCATTATTAAAATGTCATGCATATTTAGATAACTGAGTCTCATCAACATTGGGTATAGAGCCTGTCTAAAATTCCAGGGGACAGTAAGTGAGTCCTTTGTATGATGGTCACACACACTCACACACACACACACACTCCAGGTCTGAGGTGAGAGGCTGGTGTGGAGCCATGCCATGCCATCATACTTTAAGGTATACATCATTTTACATGGTTCAGACAGGGCAGTTATGTACTTCATTTGGTTTGCTGGGTCTGATAAGTTCTTGGATCTCCCTGATATTATTTTAAAATATCCATGAGCTTCAACTTACCCCATGCATTTATAGCATGCCTTTTTCCAACTCTCAGAAATAAGTAACTTATTAGTCTATGCTAGACAGGTGGTGACTGACAGATACTGCAACTTATGGGACGACTCAGGGGCTGGACCCATATTTATCCTGCTCCGTCAAAATGCCTCTCCCAGGGGAACCATATTCTAAGAAACACTGTTTATGCTACACCAAATAGCTCTGAGTAGAGCATCCTTATTTTAGCAGCATGCCTTTCCTGGCAGTCTAGATTTTCTCACTTTGCATATTAACTAAAATTACAATTAATTTTTTTTTTAAATCTCGGCATTTTCAAAAGAGCTCTTCTGAAATATGGAATGTTTTAAAAGTGACTAAATTAGAGCGAAAAATTCCCTATGAAAGAAGAAGAATGTCTGAAATACAGTTAGAAGTTATAAATAATGAAGCTGCAAGTCATTAACAGAATAATCATAGAAGCAACACTAAAAAGACCTACCCTGTGCTGAGTAGGGCATGCTCAGGATGGCTAACACATAAAGACACTCTAGTAGAGGGTTGTGCTGAAGTGTGTGAGTGTGACTGTGCCTTGAAAACTATGCATAGCTAATATGTACTTACAAAACACAGCTTATGGCACTTCACAGATTTAAAAGTCTCTCCTGTTGGTGGGGAAGAGTATTAGCAAGTTGAGGAGTGTAATGTCATGATTACATTTGTATATTATAAAAGTTCTCTTGATACAAAACAGCCATCATATATTCTAGCTGGGAACACTGGCTTAGAAATTCCACAAAGTTCATTTTGCTCAAGTTATGACTAGGGCTGGAATATAAAAGCTGTTTATATAAATATAAAATGTAACCTACTTAAGTGACTGTAGAGGTAAAACATATATTTATGTATTATTTAGTTATTATATATATGATATTATGGTGTTACCCATAAGAAAGCACTGCAGAAAATCAACTGGGGCTAGAAAAAGACAACTAGTGAGGGGTTCTCAGTATCTACTGGGCTAGAATTAACTTAACAATCTCTTCAGAAAGATAGAAAAATGATTCTCTCAAAGACTTTCATTGCTCATAAGTCAAAATTAGGGCATATGGATTCCCACAGGCCAAGGTCAACATAAGTGCCTCCTCTTTCTCACAGGAGGAGGCATCTTGTTTCATAACCTCACTAAGAGAAACTTCATGGCTCCACAAAAAGAGAGATAATTTTATAGAAGAAATGGGCTATTAGCCAGATAATTATGACAGATCAATAACTCTTATTGTCATTAAGGTTTATATTTTTATTGTGAACCATAGAGCAGTTTCACTGGGTACAATATGTTCCACATCATAATATTATTATGAGTAATTTGGATACATGTATCCAGACTGAAAGCACCATGGCTTAAGTGTGGTTGAAATACATTTCTCTCACATAAAAAAAGTACCCAGAGTCTTTTGACAGTTAGTTGGCCTCCTTCTTCATATTCCCTTCAAGGTGGTTTCTAGAATAGCATTCATCAAATCTGATATTGAGAAAATCTAAGGAGAAAGGGAAAACACAAAAGAACATGCTTTCCAGCAACATTAGCTGCTACAAAACAGCCTCCTGGGAGTCCTTCATGTCACTTGAAGTCAAACCCTTCTCCAGAGCTTTGCCATCTAGCCGCAGCGAGGGTAGACTTTTAATGTATTCCATTGCCAGGTGACAACATGATGCTAGTCTAATTGGGTTTCATCAGTAGGATGGAGAGTGGACACTTCCTCCGTCATATTCAGGAATTGACTTTAATCTTCAGAGCACAGGATAAGTTCAAGGTAGTTAAAACAACCTGGGAGTTTTAAGTCATTCACTTCTAGCAATAAATCAAGCCATTATGTCTAAGTTTTAATTTTTTCTTGCCAATCATTTGTATTTTCCCCCTTATAATTGGATGCTATTTTCAGTCAAGTACATTTGCCCTAAAGTTAGAGTCACATTGCACTGATTAGAGTTGTTTTCTAATGATTAATGAGTCAGCCTGGGGTTCATACTGTGCTTGTTGTAACATGATAGCATCACTCTGTAATGAACTTTCAAGAGATACTTTTTATTTCTCACTGTTGTGCTTCTTCTAATCAGGTGCTCAACATAAGGGATGTTTCAAGGTAGATTTGTCATCTGACTTGTTTACAATACTGGCCTTTCTGGAAAAGCCTGAATATATTGAGGTAGATTGTCTCATCAGACAGGAACATGAATTGCAAGAGTTGTTAAACCAGTACAATTTTACCATCTTTAAACATATGATAAAATAATTTGAACTGGGTTGTATGTTCTTTTGTGATTCCTTCTGTATACCTCCTGACTGGATGCTATGAAATCTAACCACCAGTGGGTATTCTGTAGCATTTTGAAGTTGACCTTTAGGAACTGAAAATATTTCTTGTCAATACTTGCAGGTTGCCCTATTGTTGGGACACTACCCTATTGAGGCAAATCATATTTACCTTCTGGTCATCACACTCAACTTGATATTTTCTGCCATATATGCTGGATATTTATTTTTGACAAGGAAATTACCACCTAATTGGACAGCCATATGAAAATGAAATTTAGAGGTGATGAAATGGCTCAAGATTTAGGGCACCTCTTGCTCTTCTAGAGTACCAAAGCTCAGTTCCCAGCACCCATGTCAGGTGGCTTATGGCCTCCTATAATTTCAGCTCCAGGTTTGATACCCTCCTCTGGCTCTCACAGGCACTAATACTCATGTGCATACCCCTTTACCTGCATACACACACAACTTAAAAAATAAATAAAGTTTAATTTCACAAAAGGATAATAAAAATTACCTTTAAAAAGTAGGTTGGAGACAGATGATAACATTAGAGAGGTTGGGGTTCTGACTAGAAAGCTGAGGAAAATTGAGGGACATATAAATGTATACATGTATCTATTTACCCAGTTAGAGAAAATAGAAATTTAAATGGTCTAGAGAGATTTCAGTATGGCGGATGTACATAGCCAGAGAGGGGGTTAAGGGAAAATTATAGATGGTTAAAGTAGAGAGGCAGTCAAAAATCTGTGATGACAATTTGAAGCCTTTGGTCAGTTTTGTGCAAAGAAGACCTGTGAAGTGTATTGATTGAAAATACCCATTCTGTCTAGTGTGTTGAGATTACAGTGCAAGGCAAGGGAAAGCAGAGAGAGGACTTGTGAGTCTAAATTTGAATAGAGATTCATGTCCATGAAAACAGAAGATAGAAGCTGGCTGACTAGGGCAGAACCCCAGAGCAGCAGTTCAAAGCCAGGAATTCCAAAAGAACACCCAGGCTTTGTTTCTTTGTTTTCTGCTAAGTTAACATCTCTGCCTAGATGCTGTTTGTAAGGGAATACATGAGTAAACTGAAAAGAGCCATCTGGTGGTCTGGTTCGGTCAACTGGGCCGAGCATTTCATCCCCCTTCTCATTCTTCACCACAATTTCTGCATAAGCAGCATGATAGTAGCTTATTGCCTGAGAATTGTTTTTGCTACACAGGGAATCTGTTCTCTCGCTCTGTCTCTGCCCCCTTCCTTTCTTTTTCAAAGAGAATTATTATTCTATAGTAAACTTCTCTCTAGAACCCATTATCCATGATATATGAATTTTATTCCTACAGTTTGTTAGACAAGAATTTGAAAATCATTGGATTAAATGAAAATCATTGAAAAAACCATTGAGTCCCAGAGCCCCTATGTTCCTGAGAAAGGCTTCATCATTCTCAAAGATACTTGAAAATTCAGTTTGAATAGTGTCTTAGTGTTTTACTTCTGTGAACAGACATCATGAACAAGGCAAGTCTTATAAGGACAGCATTTAATCAGGGCTGGCTTACAGGTTCCAAGGTTCAGTCCATTATCATCAAGGCAGGAGCATGGCAGCATCCAGATAGGCATGGTGCAGGCAGAGTTGAAGTTCTACATCTTCATTTGAAGGCTGCTAGGAGAAGACTGACTCCCAGGCTGCTAAGATGAGGATCTTAAAGCCACCACCCACAGTGACACATCTTCTCCAAGACCATACCTACTCCAGCAATATCTCACCTCCTAATAGTTATACTTCCTGGGCCAAGCATATACAAACCATCACATTCTACTTCCTGGCCCCCATAGACTTGTTCAAACACATGAGTCTATAGGGGTCATATCTAGCCATAGCATAATAAAAAGTACTTCTAATTTAACTTCCAAAGTCCCCATAGTCTACAGCAGTCTCAACAATGTTAAAAGTCCAAAGTTCAAAGTCTCTTCTGAGATTCATGCAATCACTTAACTGTAATGCCCGAAGGAAGACAGGAAACCAGCTGGGCAAACTCCAAATTCTGCATATCTGTGTCTGATATCAAAGCAGTCTTCAGATCTCCAACTAATTTCTTTCTCCTGGGCTGGTTCACTCCCTGTTAGCAGCTTTCCTTGGCAGGTATCCCATGGTTCTGGCATCTTTAAACATCTTAGGGTCTCCGAGTTAACTTCAATTTCACAACTTCCTGTTCCAGTGTCTAAGAACCATATATGATCTTATCGGCTTCCTCAAAGGGTTTGGGTCACATCTCCAGCTCTGTCCTCTGAAGCACACTAGTCTCTGGTTGACTCCACTCCACTGCTGCTGTGTCTCTTGGTGATAATCCCAAGACTATCCAGTGGTTGGTACTGGCATCTTCAATACACTGAGGTGTTCTTCTGCAACTAGGTGTCACCAATAGCCTCTCATAGGCTCTCTTCATGGTGTCAAGCCTCAGCTTCTTTACATGACCCCTTCAGTCCTGAGCTATCAACTGCAACTGAGGCTGCAGCTTCACCAATGATCTTTCCTGGCCTCTCACACTGTCCACACCCAGAGTGACATACCTACTCTATCTAACAAGACCACACCTACTCCAACAAGGCCTCACTTCCTAATAGTGTCACTCCCTGGACCAAGCACATACAAACCATCACAAATAGTATGTAAATGGTTATGATGATAGAAATGTTTTTTTGTTTGTTTGTTTTAAAAGTCTATATCATCATTAGTGGTTTCTGTATATAAAAAGAAAGAAAATATAGCCAATAAGATGATTAGATCTCAACAACTGGAAAAGTGACTAAACCACTTAATGAAGTAAGGAATCTTAGGAGAGTAGCATGTGTGCAGTAAAAAAAAAAAAAAATTGAAAACTTTGGTATTTATTTTAAGAATTTTATATGGGAATTGTGAATTATGCAGAATTGCAGAATTTTTTAAATTAGAATTCAGATGAATTGGAGCTGGGGACATGGCTCAGCAGTTAAGAGCATGTACTGATCTTGCTTGCAAAGAACCTGAATTCAGTTCCCAGCACCCATGCTGGTGTCTCTCAGATGCCAGTAACTCTAGCCTCAGAGGATCCATAACCCTCTTCTAGCCTCTTCAGGTGCTGTGGGAAATATTAAAAATGAACCTGCCAACTCTACCTACCAACTCCCCAGCGGGGGCGAACTGCTCTCCTGCTGCCAGCAACTCTCTCCAGCTTGCTAAGTTCCTACTGGTAGGTTGTGACCATGCCAAATCCATGCTTCGAAGTCCCCTATGGCCTTTGTGGTGTACATCTGGCAAACCCATGCTTTGCCGCCATACTTTTCTTTCTTGAACCCAGTCGAACTGCCATGTGAAGGAAAACACCACACGGACTTAGTTCAAAAACAAGGGTAACTCAATCGCTTGGTGCAAAAACTAAAATCTTCACTTGTAAGCCTTATTAAATCTCAATCCTCTGGTGGCAAATCCTGATGGATCCACCACTGAAACTGGAGATGCTAGTAATTATATCTTTCCCTCATGCTATCTCTGTCAAAAAAGGACAGTAACTCCCTCCTGCTTCCTCTCTTCCTCCGCCCAAGTTCTGCTTACTTGCTCAGTGATTGGCTCCTTTATTCATTAGGGGATTGGTTCACAAGAACAGCACCAGGCTCATCCACAACTTTCAGGCACTATACTCAGGACACTTACCATAGGCACAATGTATACATATAGTTAAAACAAAGAATATTTTAGAATTACCTTAAGAAAGAATTAAGATGCAAGTCGTTAGTCCATATTACACTTAAAGGTGTTTGATTTATTGGGTGACAGCTATGGAGACAGTATATTCCTTCCTCTGGATCTTCAGAATTAGTGTTGTGGGCTTATTGACAGACATTGTTTACAGGCATAAATTTCAATATTAATGGAATCAAGGTCATAATAACGGGGTGTGATGGAAGATGGACTTTGTTGAAACTTATAGTTGACACTGTGGTGTACAATCACCCTTAAGATGAAAGAACTCATGTCTCTGGCTGCTGGGTGCTGAGTAAGATCATAGGTGCAACTTGGAGAGCTGTTCTTGGCATGCAACCTGACAACTGGTCAGCACTGGAAATATAGTAAGGCTGAGATCTTTGCTTCAGTTTGAGAATATTCTTAAGAATGCATCATATTTCAGCTTCGTTCTCTGTTTAATTCCCTCCCTATACTCCTTAGAGGCACTTCTAAGATCTTCCTCTTGCAAAGCACAACCACTTTTACATCACAGGATGCATTTAGTATAGAGGCCAACTTGAGGCAAACAGGCTCTGAAAATGTCAGCATTCCTGGTTAAAATGAAAACTAGTGATACAACTGAAGTTATTATTTACATTATTTATTTATTATAACCATACAAGAGTACTGATTAGAGTATTCACCTAAACTATATCACTTTAAAATTATTATTACCTTAATTAGGTATTAATTGCTACAGAACAATTATTACCTACATTTGGAAGTAATTATTAGGAATAGTATATTTTCTTATTACTAGCAAAGTTATTTTATGTGATGGATATTATGCAAAAATAATCAGTTTCTCATGAGAAATATGAATTTTGCATTCTATTCTATGTTTTACTGTTAAGTATAGTATAAAAGAAACATCATTCTATTTAAAGAAAATTGTAACAAAAATTATTTTTAAAAACCATAAAAAGTAAAGCAAGTGTACTAGCCAATGTCCACTGGCAATTTGATGAGAACCTAGATTCACTTAGGATAGAGGGCTCAGGACACACCGGTGAAGGAGTGACAAGGGTTAGGTTAGCCTTTAGGCACGTCTGAGGTGGTATCTTCATTCTATTAACTGAAGTTGGAAAACCCATCCACATTGGGTGACACAGTTCCCTGGCTGAGATCCCAGATTATATATAAATAGAAAGAAGGTATTAGGTAACAGCATGCAGTTCTCTCTCTGCTTCTTGATACAAAATGATGAAAGCTGTAGTGCAGATTTAGTTTGTCAAATAGATGCTTTCTCTGAAAATATTGCTCTTCACCATTCCAAAAAGTTAACATTTCTGTAATTCCGACTGCTTTCTTACTTAAGAGTCCTTCACCTGAACATTCTATGCTATTTATTACTTTGCAGTGTTAATAAGTGATTTTTTGGTGGATTCTGTTTATTTGAGTTCTTATAATCCAGCTAACTTTCCAGTCACAAGGAATATTTTATTAATTCTTGAAGCACTTAAATGTATGAAGTAAATATTCTTAGCTCTCCTCATATAATTTCTAATGCAGATTTAAAAGCTTATGGAACCATGGGAAGAAATGCATGTCCAACAAATGAAACACATATCAGAGGACTCACTGCTTAGTTCTGTTTGAAGCAGTGTTTTTCAACACAGACACAACTGTTGGCCAGTTTCTTCAATCAGTTCATCTCAACTATTCTGGGTTTTGTTTGTTGGTTTGCTTGCTTGTTTGTTTTTGTTTCTGTTGGTGTGGGGGAGTTGACCCATGAACCACACAAACACTGATCTCAGTCAGACAGGGATAATTTGTTGAATGCACAACTTAATATTGATCGATCAGGGATATAGCTCAGACTTTGGGAGCTGGGAGCTGAAAGCTATGACCCAAACATTTCTTAGGGCCAGCTTATAAAGGCTAAAACTGAAAAAGCCCACAATGAGCTCATAAACAGGTGCTTGAAGTGCTGCCCAGTGGTTGTCCCTGACTCAGGCTATTTTTATACATAACAGTTCATATTGACCTTTAATTGAATGGGTCTAAGTGGAAAGTGGACTTTCTTAAGTTTAACAAAACTCATATAGAACATAACAGGGTATGTGGTCAGCATGACCCTGCTCTGAGTTGTTTCTTTTCCTTTTTTTTTTTTCTGCATCTGGTAGGCATATTATAGCAGCAGTATGAAATAGCCGACAGGCATGGAACAAAATAGCTATAGCTATGCTAGAGGGACAGTCCTCAATAGTTTATTTGCTTACTTTTTTTAAAAAAAGAATTTTAATTCTGATTTTCTTTCTATTGCTTGATAGAATAAAATTTTACTTTAAAAATATGAGGAGGGCTGGAGAGATGGCTCAATGGTTAAAAGCTCTGGATGCTCTTCCAGAGGACATGGGTTCAATTCCCAACACCCACAGGGCAGGTCACAACTGTCTATACCTCCAATTCTAGGGGATTTGGCACCTTCAAACATCTATGCAGCCAAAATCCCAATGCACATAAAATAAAAATAATAAATTTTTTTTTAAAAAAAAAAGAACATGAAAAGTGCCATTCAGATGATTTTAAAGAGAAATAGTATAATTTCAATTTACATTTCATGAAAAGAAGTTTTAAACACAAGTTACAAATTCCAGGGAGAAGTGAGTTATAGCTCCTTGTCACACATACTTATCATTAGTCATTTTTATTGTAGAGTGGATTCTAGCACTAGACAGGACAGCTGAAATCTCATTTGAAGTCTGAAATTCTCTAAGTTAAAGTAATAGCTTTCATAGTGTTCTGAGACCAGAGCCTCATGTAGCCCAGGCTGGCCTTGAATTGATTATCCTCCTGCCTTACCTCCCAAGTGCAAAGATTGAATGTCTGTACCATCATATCTGACTCAATAACTTTATTCAATTAGTCCAACTATATTTAAAATTAGAAATGTTTTAAAGTTATATTTGATATATTTAATAGTGAAGCTGTAAATACTGTTTGCTAATTTTACTCCTTTCAGTGCTGCAAAAGCAATTCCCAGATTTTAACATGCCATGTCCCAGCTAGGCTACTGGCAGATTTGAATTGTCCTTGAATTTAGCATCACTGAGCTTGTCCAAATGAAAAAAAAAAAAAAACTTTGTATCTCTCTGGGGATGAAGCACATTAGGCCTTCACAGTGATTTTTTTGTTTGCCCTATGGGGCTGGACCTTCCAATACTAGGCAAATATTCCCAACTATGCCACATGTGGTATGTTAAATCATTATTTCTCAGAGATTTTTCTCATCTTGCAAGCTATTCGTGACAAAAAAAAAATTGAGCAGATGTGAGGAATGTAATGACCTTGAGTCGATATCTGTTTTAGCCCTATGTTATCCTGATCCTTGCATGCTATACAACTGCTCACCACTAGGCCAGGGTCCTTAAGTTTAATCACAGCACTGCAAGAAAGGAAGGGGGAGTGGGGTACTTAGAGAACATGTCCTAATTATTGCCAATGACATTCATAAGGTCATAAGGACAAAAGGCCGGATATTATGTTACAATGCCACAATCTTTGGTGGGTAACCCTAGAAGCTGGAGAAGATAAGGAGATGGATACATCCCTACAGAGAATTGGCAAACAAGGCAGTCTTGCTGACATCTTAATTTTAGCCCTAGAAACCTGAGTAAGACTTTGGGCATGCAGAACTACATTTGTTTTGCTTTAAGCCACTACACTGTATTCATTAATTTAAAAGTCAAGGGAAACCAGAATAGCACTCTTATAGCTACTTGACATCACTTCTGCTAAGAAGGTTCATGAGCAGGGCTCCTAGCTACACAAACCCAAACCCAAGTCCAATATCGCACACACACTCTTGCAGAAAATACAAGGAGAATTCTTCATTATCCTGTTGAGTGGGCTACAACTCTAAATAGCCCAAGCAACTGCTGGGATGAGAGTATAGGTAACAAAGGCAGTTTCTAAAGGCAGTTCTGATGAATAGCAAGAACCAAACATCTTCTCTGATTTACTACTTTTAAGATAGTACAGTCAACCTGTTTCTTACCTACATTCATAGTACTTTAATTACTATCATTTTCTCTCAGTCAACATCTAGAAAACATTCTAGCAATCTGATGCTTAATGAGTCAGATGTGGTCCAGTAGATTGATCTGTTTCAGTCAAGAGGGCCTCAGAATCATTGACACAGGGAAATAATCACATATTCACACCTTTCGTGATCTGTTTCTCATTGTCAGGATGAGTCTCGATGCTCACCACTGGGTCTGTCACTGTATATGGGAAATTTTCTATTCTTTTCCCATTTTCTCCAATTCTTTTGTGGCAAACAGCTAGTAACCATCAAATTAAAGAAGCTCAGAAGGGATAGGAGTCTAGTGGTTTAGAGGGTGACACTGGGTAAGCTAAGTCCTCACCAGTGCAGTCTGAAATTGTAATATAAGTACCTCCTAGTTCATCCTGAGACTAGGTGAGCTGAAGACAACTCCAGTTAGGAGAACTAATAAGTACTTACAACTTTAGAAAGGATGACTTTTTTACAGCCTAGAATCCACTGTGCAATTCTCCAGCACACACTGAATATCTGCCAGAATTCACAACATGGTACTGAGAGTCAATGCCTTGGGGGCAAATGCTGACTGAAGTATACATTTTGCCACTGACTAACTATGATTACAGTCATGATGTAATCTCAGCTTTCCCCTTGATGAAATAGGATAAATACCTCTTGATACTAAAGTGAACTTATAGGCCAAGAACCCAGTTTATTCTATGTGATAGAAGAAAGACTTTGGAACACTGACACTTATTTGCTGTGGTAGGCTCTAGAAGGTGTCGGGTAAGAGACCAATGGAAAATCACTCGACCCCTGACCTGTCCCTGAGCTCTGAGACTTGGAAATCCCTGTCCATGGCTCAGCATTAAAATTCATCATGACTCAGGCCAAACAATGTTTCAGAGTTAACGGCCCAGCAATATTTCTGGATGCATTGTACTTTGCTACTAGTTCAGTGAGCGTGCTCCACAAAACCTATAAAAGCCCATTCCTCTGCCCAGCCCACTGCTGTTGCTCCTGTTCAGAGGCAGCTTCCAGTCTCTGGGTTTCATTCCAATAAATCTCTTGTGAGAGGTTTGAAGTGTGGTGTAACTTTGTAGTATCACTCAGCTCCTGATTGCCGAGATACCTGGTGTCATGAAAAAAGGAATCAGCAGAACACTGTGTGAAGTTGCAGGAAAACAAAACTATATAACTCTAGATGTCCAGAGTTCTCTTCCACTTCCACACTCTTCTTGCCTGTAGCAGATAGCAACAAAGCAATAGAATTCACTTTTTTCCTTTTTTTTCTGAGATATGTTCTTTATTTACACTTCAAATTTTATCCTCTTTTCTCATTTCCCCTCAAACCTCCCCCCATAACACCCCCTCCCCCTGCTCAATAACCCACCAACTCCAGCTTCCCTGTCCTGGTATTCCCCTACACTGGGGCATTGAGCCTTCACAAGACCAAAGGCCTCTCCTTTCATTGATGTCCCACAAGGCCATCCTCTGCTACATATGCAGCTGGAGCCATGGGTCCCTCCAGGTGTACTCTTTGATTGGTGGTTTAGTCCCTGGGAGCTTTGGGGTTACTGGTTGTATCATATTGTTGTTCCTCCTATTGTGGCTCTAAACCTCTTCAGCTCCTTGAGCTCCATTGGGGATCCTGTGTTCAGTCCAATTGATGGCTGTGAGCATCCACTTCTGTATTTGTCAGGTACTAGCAGAGCCTCTCAGAAGACAGCTATATCAGGCTCCTGTCAGCAAGCACTTGTTGGCATCCACAATAATGTCTGGGTTTGGTAACTGTATGTGGGATGGATCCTGAGGTGGGACGACTGGATGGCCTTTCCTTCAGTTTCTGCTCCAATCTTTGTCTCTGTATCTCCTCCCATGGCTATTTTGACCTACCTTCTAAGAAGGATTGAGGTATCTACACTTTGGTCTTCCTTCTTCTTGAGTTTCTTGTGGTTTGTGGATTGTATCTTGGGTATTCCAAACTTCTGGACTAATATCCAATACCAGTGAATGCATACCATGTGTGTTCTTTTGTGATTGGGTTATCTCTCTCAGGATGATATTTTCAAGTTCCATCCATTTGCCTAAGAACTTCATGAATTCATCATTTTTAATAGCTGAGTAGTACTATATTTTGCAAATGTACATTTTCTGTGTCCATTCCTCTGTTCTGGGTTCTTTCCAGCATCTGGCTATTATAAATAAGGCTGTTATGAACATAGTAGGGCATGTGTGCTTATTACATGTTGGAACATCTTCTGGGTATATGCCAAGGAATGGTATAGTTGGGTCCTCAGGAAGTACTATGTCCAATTTTCTGAGCAACCTCCAAACTGATTTCCAGAGTGGTTGTACAAGCTTGAAATCCCACCAGCAATGAAGGAATGTTCTTCTTTCTCCACATCCTCACCAGCATCTGCTGTCACCTGACTTTTTGATCTTAGCCATTCTGACTGGTATGAGGTGGAATCTTAGGGTTGTTTGGATTTGCATTTTCCTGATAACTAAGGATGTTGAACATTTCTTTAGGTGCTTCTCAGCCATTCAGAATTCTTCAGTTCAGAATTCATTGTTTAGCTCTGTACCCCATTTTTAAATAGGAGTACTTGGTTCTCTGGAGTCTAAGTTCTTGAGTTCTTTGTATATATTGGATGTATTTGTATATAGTGGATCCTCTATCTGATGTAGGGTTGGTAAAGATCTTTTCCCATCTGTTGGTTGCAGTTTTGTCCTATTGACAGTGTCCTTTGCCTTACAAAGCTTTGCAATTTTATGAGGTCCCTTGTCAATTCTTGATCATAGCATAAGATAAGCTATTGGTGTTCTATTCAGGAAAAAATCCCCTGTGTCTGTGTACTCAAGGCTCTTCCCCACTTTCTTTTCTATTAGTTTCAGTGTATTTGGTTCCATGTAGTGGTCCTTGATACATTTGGACTTGAGCTTTGTACAAGGAGATAAGAATGGATCAATTTTCATTGTTATGTATGCTAACTGCTAGTCTAAGCAACACCATTTGTTGAAAATGCTGTCTTTTTTCCACTGGGTGGTTTTATCTCCTTTGTCAAAGATCAAGTGACCATAGGTGTGTGAGTTCATTTCTGGGTATTCAATTCTATTCTATTGATCTACCTGCCTATCACTATACTAATACCATACAGTTTTTATCGAAACTCTGTAGTACAGCTTGAGGTCAGGGATGGTGATTCCCCCAGAAGTTCTTTTACTGTTGAGAATAGTTTTTGATATCCTTGGGGTTTTTGTTATTGCGGATGAATTTGGAAATTGCTCTTTTTAATTCTATGAAGAATTGAGTTGGAAGACGATTAATGACTGCTTTTATTTCTTTAGGGATTATGGGGCTGTTTAGATGGTTTACCAAGTCCTGATTTAATTTTGGTACCTGGTATCTGTCTAGAAAACTGTCCATTTCATTCAGATTTTCCAGTTTTGTTGAATATAGGCTTTTGTAGGATCTGATGATTTTCTGGATTTGCTCAGTTTCTATTGTTATGTCTCCCTTTTCATTTCTGATTTTGTTGATTTGGATACTGTCTCTGTGCCCTCTGGTTAGTTTGGCTAAGCGTTTATCTATCTTGTTGATTTTCTCAAAGAACAAGCTCCTGGTTTGGTTGATTCTTTGTATAGTTCTTTTTGTTTCTACTTGGTTGATTTCGGCCCTGAGTTTGGTTATTTCCTGCAGCCTACTCCTCTTGGATGTTTTTGCTTCTTTTTGTTCTAGAGCTTTCAGGTGTGCTGTTAAGCTGCTAGAGTATGCTCTCTCCAGTTTTTTTTTTTTGGAGGCACTCAGAGCTATGAGTTTTCCTCTTAGCACTGCTTTCATTGTGTCCCAAAAGTATGGGTATGTTTTGGCTTCATTTTCATTA
The DNA here is from genome assembly GCF_008632895.1 of Mastomys coucha. Taxonomy (NCBI): domain Eukaryota; kingdom Metazoa; phylum Chordata; class Mammalia; order Rodentia; family Muridae; genus Mastomys; species Mastomys coucha. The sequence goes on from NW_022196898.1 coordinate 10,924,275, forward strand.
AACTCTAAAAAGTCTTTAATTTCTTTCTTTATTTCTTCCTTGCCCAAGGTATCATTGAGTACATTGTTGTCCAGCTTCCATGTGTATGTGGGCTTTTTATTGTTTATGTTATTATTGAAGACAAGCCTTTGTCCTTGGTGGTCTGATAGGATGCATGGGATAATTTCAATCTTCTTGTATCTGTTGAAGTCTGTTTTGTGACTGATTATATGGTCAGTTTTGGAGAATGTACCTTGAGATGCTGAGAAGTTATATTCTTTTGTTTTAGGATAAAAAGTTCTATAGATATCAGTTAAATCCATTTGTTTCATAACTTCTGTTACTTTCACTGTGTTTCCGTTTAGTTTCTGTTTTCATGATCTGTCCATTGCTGAGAGTGGTATGTTACAGTCTCTCACCATTATTGTGTGAGGTGCAATGTGTGCTTTGTACTTTACCAAGGTTTCTTTTATGAATATGGGTGCCTTGTGTTTGGAGCATAGATATTCAGAAATGAGAGTTCTTCTTGGTATATTTTACTTCGAATAGTATGAAGTGTCTCTCCTTATCTTTTTTGATAACTTTAGGTTGAAAGTCGACTTTATTCAATATTAGAATTGCTACTCCAGCTTGTTTCTTGAGGCAAAAAAAATTGCTTGGAAAATTGTTTTCCAGTCTTTTGCTCTAAAGTAGTGTCTGTCTTTGTAACTGAGGTGGGTTTCCTGTATGCTGCAAAATGTTGGGTCCTGCTTATATAACCAGTTTGTTAGTCTATGTCTTTTTATTGGGGAATTGAGTCCATTGATATTAAGAGATATTAAGGAAAAGTGATTGCTGCTTCCTGTTATTTTTATTGTTAGAAGTAAAATTATATTTATAGGCCATCTTCTTTTTGGTTTGTTAAAAGAAGATTACCTTCTTGCTTTTTCTAGAGTGTAGTTTCCCTCCTTGCATTGGAGTATTGTGTTTATTACCCTTTGAAGGGCTGGATTTGTGGTAAGATATTGTGTTAATTTGGTTTTGTCAAGGAATACCTTGGTTTCTCCATCTATTGTAATTGACAGTTTTGCTGGGTATAGTAGCCTGGGCTGGCATTTGTGTTCTCTTAGGGTCTGTATGACATCAATCCAGGATCTTCTGGCTTTCATAGTCTCTGGTGAGAAGTCTTATATAATTTTTATAGGTCTGCCTTTATATGTTAGTTGGCCTTTTTCTCTGACTGCTTTTAATATTCTTTCTTTGTTTTGTGGATTTTGTGTTTTGATTGTTATGTGACAGGAAGAATTTCGTTTCTGGTTCAAACTATTTGGAGTTCTGTAAGCTTCTTGTATGTTCATGGACATCTTTTTCTTTAGGTTAGGGAAGTTTTATTCTATAATTTTGTTGAAGATATTTACTGGTCTTTTAAATTGGGAATTTTCAAGATCTTCTATACCTATTATCTTTAGGTTTGGTCTTCTCATTGTGTCCTAGTTTTCTTGGATGTTTTGGGTTAGGAGCTTTTTGCATTTTGAATGTTCTTTGACTGTTGTGTCAATGTTTTCTATGGTATCTTCTGCACCTGAGATTCTCTATTCTATCTTTTGTATTCTGTTGGTGAAGCTTGCATCTATGGCTCCTGGATTCTTTCCTAGGTTTTCTATCTCCAGAGTTTTCTCCCTTTGTGATTTCTTTATTGTTTCTACTTCCATTTTTAGATCCTGAATGGTTTTAATTCAATTTCTTTAACTGTTTGGATGTGTTTTCCTGTAATTCCTTAAGGGATTTTTGTGATTCCTCTTTAAGGTCTTCTACCTGTTTTCCTGTGTTCTCATGTATTTCTTTAAGGCAGTTAATTATATCCTTCTTACAGTCCTCTATCAGCATCATGAAATGTGATTTTAAATACAAATCCTGCTTTTTCAGTGTGTTGGGGTATCCAGGACTTGCTCCTGTGGGTGAACTGGGTTCTGATGATGCCATGTAGCCTTAGTTTCTGTTGGTAAGGTTCTTGTGCTTCCCTTTCACCATCTGTTTATCTCTATTTCTAGTTGGTTGTGCTATCTCTGGCTTGAGCTTGTCCCTCCTGTGGGCCTAAAGTCTGTGTTAGCACACCTGAGAGAAGAGCTTTCCCCTGACAGAGGGCTGTGGAACAGCTCCAGCTCCTTGGTACCAGTGGAGGTAGGAAGGACCCTGTCCCTGCTGCTCCACTGCTTCTGTGACCTGTGTACTCCTGGCTGGTCCTGCCTTAGAAAATCACTGGAGAGAAAATCTAGAGTTCACTTTTAATAGTTAATCTGTACAAACCTGGAGTTTTTCAAATGTATTTTATGCACAAAATCAATAACCACATTCCTTTGTATTTATTCATTGATATCTATGGATTACCTTAAAATTTTTACTGTCTGATGAAGGAGCAATATAAATGAGAAAATTAATCCTTGCTAAGGTATTTTCCTTTCTTTGTAATGCATTGAAGAAATAAATGGAAGCCATTTAGCAAATATTATCTTGAAAAATCATTTAAGAGATTGATGGGAATAGAGTGGGGAAAGGAGCCACAATCTTGCATTATGTGCATCTGTACCTTCATCAATTCCTTGTCTCTCTAGCATACCCATTGTGGCCAGAGGAATAGAGTCCAGTGAAGGTGAGAAAGCTTCCAATGGTCTGGCCAGGATTGTGTGGTGTCAAAAAAACACAATTGGCTCTGTCTTGTGGACTGAAAGAAAGAAAATCAAAGATATGTAAAGAAACCAACTGGCATTTACAAAAAGGTAAAATAAGGACTGAACAGAAAAGAAACAAAGAAACAAACAAACAAATAAATGTGTATTTTTAAAAGGCTATATAAACAAAAACACTGATGTTTTTTATAAGTGAAGTTCAGGGAAAATCTTGATCATAATAGAAGCCTGTTTTCTTAAGAAATGCCATTCAATTTCTGTATCCACTCCTCTGTTGAGGGACATCTGGGTTGTTTCCAGGTTCTGGCTATTATAAATAAGGCTGCTATGAACATGGTGGAGCATGTGTCCTTGTTACATGTTGCAGTATTTTTTGGGTATATGCCCAGGAGTGGTATAGCCGGGTCCTCTGGTAGTACTATGTCCAATTTCCGGATGAATCGCCAAACTGATTTCCAGAGTGGTTGTATCAGTTTGCAAACCACCTGCAATGAAGTAATGTTCCTCTTTCTCCATAACCTCTCCAGCATCTGCTGTCACCTGAGTTTTTTATCC
>NW_022196898.1:10928360-10942821 GCF_008632895.1 Mastomys coucha
AAATTCGCATGTAAATAAAGAAAATATCTAAAATAAAAAAAATAAAAAAAAAAGAAATGCCATTCAAAGCATAATGCAATCATAGCTGTGAGTGACAAGCAGCAGAGGCAGTTCTTCCCCCAGATCATCTACCCATGGCTCCACTTGGGATCCAGATTCAGTGAGTTCTTGTATTTTGAGGTGGGATGAAATAGAAATGTTGGTTCCTCATGCCTAGAATATCAGAAGGAATTGTGTGGCCAAGCTTACTCTGTAATTCATAATACTGAGGGTGTGTAGGGAAATTGAGAACTGAAGTGAAATCTTTCTAAGGCCACAGAACATTAAGTCTCTTCACATTGAACCAATCTGAATTGTCCCTCATTTTGAATTAGTGTTCATTATTATAGACAGAGAACTGAATACTTGAACAGCCTGTAAAAGCTAAGCATGATCCCATTAGTTAGACTGCAAATACTTCTTGGAGCAAAAATTAACTTCTTCAGTGACATGGAAGAATAAATCTATTAGAATATATATTTTCTGCTGAAGGCAAGCCATGAACACTTGTATATTGAATGAATGTGAGGAGAAATTACTCTATAGCTATCATACATTTTATGTAATATGCTCAGAATGGTGCTATCTATTTAAACATGATATAAGCTAATTAAGATGTCATGTGTCACATAGTATATGCTTAATGAATATTGACAGTTATTTGTAAAATGAATTTGGTTTTGACCCTGTATTCTAAAAATTAGTAGTAGAATAACTTTTCTTGTGCACAGTGAAGTACAGAGATCACATTATCTTGGCTCCATCCCACCATCAATCTTAGAATACTTTAATTGTATGCATGACTCTGCTCTAGAAATTTACATCTACAAAACCAAATCATTGTGTTCAAATATTGTTGGCCAAAATTTTCTCTTTATTTAAAATAACATTTAACTTGCTAAACCTTTAAATATTAGAAATAAAGGCACTGAATAGTTAAAGCAAATTACTTCCTAAACACTTTATTCCACTTTGCTCTTCAGTGTTCATATATATTGTATCTGTTGCAAAAAAAGATTAGAGAATGGAAATGGAGACCTACTATACTGCATTTATTTATCAATACACACATGCCTATATCATAATGTAATTATATAATAGACATGTATATAATGGTGTCTTCTGCATATTCTATATTCAATGGTATGACTTAAAACTGATTATATATACATATATATATATAGATGGATACCTTGGAAGCCAACATTAAAATGAAGATTCTTTCATGCAGAATGGGCATCATATATTTACCATCATTTATGTGCTTTCTAATGTTTACAAGTATATTTTCAATCATTTTATGCATCAGCAAAGGTCAAGAAAGAGATCAGAGTTGAGCAAATACACATTTTCCTAGCTTGATAATCATAATCAGATTATGACCAGTGAGCACTGTAGAACATAGATGAAATGGTTCTTCCCTAAGTTTTACAACATCTGTCAGTGTGCCACCAGTTTGCCCCAGACATTCAGCATATATCAGATAGTTAAGCTTTGACCTGAAGAGATTTATTTTCTGTATCCAATATCTTGAGGAGATCAGCAACTTCTTGAGAAAGCAGTCAAGAAAAGGAAATTCTAAACATTTTCCCTAAGGTCTAACTTATTGGTTTACTTTCTCTTGAGCTTGAGACACCCAGCAAAGGAAAAATTAACAAAAAAAGAAAATTCTACTTCACTACAATATACTCTTTGGAAAGTCAAAACAAATGATGCTAATTAATGAAAAACACACAAATCTTAATAGAAAAAAGCTAGATATTCTTAATATAATGGAATCATTGTTAAAGCTACAATGTAACTTTCTCTAATGTTTGCAGGAATCCTCACATGTTTAAGATAAATTTATCTTTCTTTTCTTTATGATTTTTATCATAGTGTGCATAAACCACTTTCTTCAACACCCAGAGCTTAAAAGGGGGATGGACAGGTCTGTAAAAAAAAATAGTGTAACTAGGGAATTCGGTAGAAATCCCACCTCCAAATTTCAGCCAGAAGGCAAGACCAGTGTAATCTCTCTGGGGAACAAAATGGGTAGAGAAGGTAAATGATGAATCTGAATGGCAAATAAAGTTAGCAACAAGTGAGCAAATCATTCAAAGCAAAACACCAGTGGAGGATGGAAGGGTAGCAGCTCACATCTCACATGCATGTGCACATCCAGACATGTGAGTGTGTTTATTCGGAAGATCCAAATGTCTTCTATATAAAGACTCCTATGTGTTTACCTTCCCTTAGGTCAAGAACCATTAGCTCATATTTTGCCAGCATCAATCTCAACTTTTCAATATATTCAGTTGCTTAAATATAGTCCAAGATAATATATCTTTAGCTATTTAAATCCTACCTTCATTTTACGCTACCCAAAAACTTATACAACACCTAGTAGATGTATGCCATAGTTTCATTTCCTGTTGTTGTGAGAAAATATCTGAGAAAAGCAACTTAGAAGAAGATGACTTTGTTTTAGTTCACAGTTCTAGGCTATTGTCCATTATCACAGAGAAGTTACATCATCAGGATCTCCAGAGAATGGCTTACAGCACATCCACAGTCAAGACTAGAAAGCAGTAAGTTAAAGTCTACATGTATATACTCAGATCACTTCCTCATTTTCAAATGCAGTTTGGGACTCAATCCCAGAAAATGGTGTTGCCTGTCCACATTTGAGCTGAATTTTTCCCATTAATGTATATAATCAAGACAAATCCCCATAGATAACCTGCTTTAGACACACTTTCAGGTGAGACTCTATTGTGTCAAGTGGACAACCAAAACTAACCAGTGTAACTATGTCTCAGATAACAATAGACTATATAGAGAGTAACTCACGTCTTGCTACTCTGTACAACTCTGGCTCAAAAATTATCCCTTCTTTCTGGTGAACAACCCCATCTAGCCATTCAAGGGCAAAATTCATTTCCCCTCTTTCTGATCCGTTGTGATCTGGAATGATGCCTGAGAAGGGCTTCACTTTCCATGTAACCTGTTGCAGCACTGTTTACTAAAAGCTCCTGGTGCTACTGCCTCTTAGTTGTGATTTTTCTTCCACCATCCTCAAATGCTCGTGAACTCACAAGTGGGTAGCTAAATTAACACAAGTGAGTTGTAAAGTAATTGTTTGTAACCAATTCCATTTAATCGTTTAGATGCATCACATTATAGTATCAAGGATAGTCTCTACCTCCTGGTCTCAAGTGGTCCACTCATCTCAGTCTTTAGTGTTGGCAGAATTACATACTAGTATAAACTGGTGGGAGAGTTTCCACTACTGTGAATGAAAAGTTGAATGCCATTTCCAGAGTCTGAAGGGTATGATCTAAAGCTTTGTCCAAATCACAGGCCTCTGACTTCAAACACTAACTCTTCCTTGGCGCCATTAAAGATTCTTTATCACTATTAATTACCTCATTTCTCTATCACTCCATCATTGCCTAATGAATAGTATTTATAATTTTTTTCCTTTGGCCTAAAGGGGGACAAGATGGTGATATTTTTAGAAATTAAAACTTCATCTTATACTTGAAGGGTTACCATGTTCTTGAAGAAAAGCCTAAACATATTCTAACCATGTTATGTAACTGTTGGACTAAAAGTAAGAACCTTTATCAATCTCCTAAACATGTTGGGAAAACCATATAATACAATTTTATTAAAAAATGCAAATATTGGCTCATAAGTTGGAAGAAAACTCTAGGGAATGAGAACCAAACAGAATGTCATAACACTTGAAAAACATCCTATTGAGTCTACCTTCGAATCTCAATGTCACAAAGGCTTAGGAAAAAAGATGGTAGGACACTTTACAATAAGGATTTAGAATTGCCCCATTCTCAGAGAATGATAGACAGAAAATTTGCTCACCAGTTTAAAAGGTAGTAAGAAACCTTACCAGTCTTTGGGAAAACTTGTATGAAAAATATTTTTTTTAAACTTCTTTTCTTGGTTCCTGGGATCCTAAAATAGACAAGGAGAACAAACTGTGGTGTGGTAACAGAGAATAATAACCGAACTAGGCAAGAACAAGCACTTTCTTGAGGGATGACAGTCATGAGAGGTCACATTACAAATTTAACCAACTGATTTACATTCACAATCCAAATATTCCAACCATATGAGTAATATGAACAAGAATCAGAAAAAGGGAGAGGAAACCAAATTGACCACATAGGGCTCTGGTTATTCAAATTTTTGGATGTGGAATTTTGTGTGCGTATACAGATAGACACATATTGAATAGAGGTAATATGCTGTGAATTGAAGATTTCCTTATTGTTTTATGCTGAGTAAGACAAAAAGTTACTGTAGAAGAGATAGCAGTGAAGGTTTTTTTAATCACATACAGCTCTGTTAATTAATTGAAAAATTTGTATTTTGAGGCATTATTGTGAAGAGCTAGAGATGAAAAATGTTCAATTGGAAATTGGAAATTATAATTCTAACCCCCAATATAGTTTTAATTTGAAAATTATCAGTGTTTTAGTTGGTCTCTGGCTTGCTTTGTCTTACTGCTTCTGTCTGTAAAATGAAAGTTTTTTACCAAACTGTGGGGGAAAGAGAATACTATTTTCTTCTTATGATATTGATAACTTGAGAAAAGAAGTCTTGGTACTTCTGAGAAGAAGCCATTTTTTTCCTAGTAGTAAATTGAAAATAACCAAATAGAGCTAAATTTAGATTGTTGCATTAATATGGAATAATCTCCAAAATATATTGCTAAACAAAAATACAAAGTCTGAAAGCAGTGTTTAAATGCTCAGTTGTGATAAAAAAAAACTCTCATAAATATGTCTGTATATAAATACACAATTTTTGCAGAAATTTAAAATATATAATGGTATTTATCTCAATTTGGAAAAATATTATGGTATTTGCTTTCTTATTGCTACAAAAATTACTCTGAAAAAAGTAACATGAAAGAGAAAGGGTTTATTTTAGCTTACAATCCAAAGTGATAGTTTAACATGGCAGGAAGTCAAGGCAAGGGAAGGCTGAAGTTGGGCACACCACATTCACAGTTAGGAACAGATCACAAATATAAGCATGCTGTTCACTTCACTTCACTTTCTCTACTTGCATAGTCTAGGATGCCCTGCCTAGGGAATGGTGCCATCCATAGTAGTGGGTCTTCCCTACTCAACTCATGCAATCAAGGTAGTTTTTCACACGTGCTCAGAGGTACACTTCCCAGGTGAGCCTCAGTTCTGTTAAGTTGACAATATCAACCACGAAAATATTACTTTGGTGATGGGGTTTACCATTTTAAACCCCATGACTGTATCATTTATTTTTATAAATCTAGGTAACTACAAAATAAATAAATGCCCTGCGTTGTCTCAGTTTTGCTGCACACTTGGGCTCTGCAGTATTCAGCATGGATAGACACTGTACAGCTGGGATGTAGACACTGTATGAATTCTGATTTCACAGATTATCAGCTTCATAAATTTGGAAAAAAATCTATGCATTGGACTTTGTTTCCTTCCTACTTAATGGCCATAATAATAGATTGGTTTTAGGAATTAAATGATATAATCTAGTTTTCTACAGTATAGATATGGAGTGTGGTGATGGGGTTTCAGAGTGAGAGAGAGATTTGAGATTTTAATCTTCTTGTCACCTTTTAAAGTTCCTTTATTTTAAAAACATGAGTGTACTAGAAAACCCTATGTAAAATAGTCACCAATTAAAGAGGAAAGTTTAAATGTAGTTTGAATTGGCACTTACAAAATCTTTACTTTTTAGCTTTTCTTAGGCGTATTTTGAAAATAATGCCAAACCCATGCAGAATGATCAGAACACTACCAATACTGTTGACAAATGGAGTATTGTCCCTCGGGAAACCATCTGACAAACACCTTTCCAGAAAAATTGTGTTTCACCATTTGCTGAATATTTAATGTTAGGAGGGGAGTGAAAATAAAATATATACTTTGTCTGTGAAATATATTCTTCCTTCATTTGAAATCACAAGTATCTGGAAAGTCTTAGTACCAGCTAGAAAAGTCTTGGCTTCCCGAAAATTCCTGACTACACTCTTTCAATGAGAAATATGGTTAATAATCAAACAGAAATTCCAGACTTTATTGATGCCTGCAATTATCATTCCAGGGGACTGATTGACATTTGAAGCCACATTATAGCAGGATGTTCAACTTGTAAAGTGCATTGCCATGATCCAGGGAGTGGGGACATTTTTCAGCTGTGTGATTATGATTACTCTCCTTGGCGGATGGTATTTTCTAATTTACTCATTCACTGGATACCAAGAATCAAATTTCAGTCTAGACATTTTGTTCCTATTTTAGCCTTTGGCTTTAATTTAGAGGAGATGCTTTTGTATAAGATGATATCACTTTGCCTAGGTTAGGCACATGGTGCCTCACAAACTTCTTAGCAGTACCTTCAATAGGTGGTTGTTTTAATCATATAGAAATCTCATATCTAACTATCCTTGCTTGTGTTACTTGTGCATTTTCTGTGAGTTGAGACATTAGTTTCACTTTAGATGCAGAGAAATTCTCTTTGAACTTGCTGGTTCTTGTCAGGATTCTGTGTCTGGTGCTCTACATATGCTCTTTTTTTAATTAATAAAATTTGATCTTTGCCAGTTTCATGTTTCTATATAATGCATTGTTCCTCCCCCAATTTCCTTCTATGTTACTGTACCTTTCAGACCCCCTTCCTTAGAAATTGCTATCCTACACTGGTTCTTCATGTTTTGTTTAATGTACTACAGAGTTTAATTAGGGTCATGTGTATTACCCTGGGTTTAGAACCAACCATCAGAGTCTCCTGGGCTCATAGTAGGTGCAGATAGAACTGGATTCTCTGCCTTTTTCTCTCTCAGAATGCTAGGTGACAATAGATCACATGTGAGTGCACCCATTAGCTCACTATCCATTCATTTCTAACCATTGAGAGGGCCCTGATTGTGTGAGTGCAGTGAAAGCAGTAACATATGTTGTGAGTTCATGATTGTCAGGATCAGATCATGCCTAGGTAATAGCATTTGCAGCCTCTCTCTCCGTCTCCCTCCTTTTGTATTCTAGTTCTTCTGCAATGTTTCTTGAGCCTTAGATAGAAATGTGAAAGTTTTGCTTAGTGCTAATCCACCTTATGTTCTTTATTTTCAGCACCTTGTGCAGCCATAGATCTTTGGATTTACTTCTATTGATAGCAAGGAAAAGATGCTCTGATTAAGGCTGAGAATAAATATTGAAAGATGACTTTATGCTATGTCAATTCAGCTAAATATCAGGCCATTAGATCTCTTCAGTCATGGGTTTTGGATTAAGTTTACTGTATTAGTCATAGATGGTCACTTTTAGGGTGGGCTTCAAGTTTAATCATGGAACATGTCTACTTTCTTAGGAGTGTTTTACTAATGGCACACATTGTGCCTGGCAGATTGGTATTATAATTCACAGGGTTCATATCTGATTAAGAACACCAATGCTTTAATGACCTGCAGTAGCCTGCACAGCATCATGTAGCACCAGAGATACTTGCCACCAGGAAGGCAGTGTTCAGCTTAGTTTCAGCTTGATTTCCCTAGACCTTGTGTTCAAGGTACATGCATTCTTTCCTCTAGCCTTGACTATGATGACATTAAATCTCAATTAATGTTAATTATGCATAAATGCTGAAAGTTTAAAATTGAGTAAAGCCATTGTATTGCTTAATGTCCACAGTGAGCATGTATCTCAGCCAGGATTACAAATCTAGCTCTGCATTGGTTGGTTGCTGGCTCAACCTCCTAAGGAACAGCCACTGAAGGTTCCTGTCAGCAAGCGCCTCTTGGCAATGGCAACAGTGTCAGGTCTGGTGTCTGCAGGCAGGATGGATCCCCAGGTGGGGCGGTCCTCAGATGGCCCTTCCTTCAGTCGCTGCTCCATTTTTTTTTGTCCCTGTTCTTCCTTTGGACAGGAACATTTCTAGGTGAAAACCTTTGAGATGGGTGGGTGGCCCCATCCCTTGACTGGGGACTGTGCCTGTCTACTGGAGGTGGTCTCTACAGCTTCTATCTCTTCTTCTCCTCTTTGAGTCCTGGGAACCTCATGTTTCCCTGGAGTCTGGGACCCTCCATTGGCTATCCCCAGCTCCCCATCCCCTACTGCTACATATTTTTATTTGATTTCCTGACCCTCTATACCTCTCTTTTGTCCCCTCCAGTTTCTGATACTGCCTGCCCCTCTTGTTTCCCTTCCCTTCCTCTCTCCCTCTTAGGTTCCCCCTCCTTCAACCTCTTAAAATCATCGTGTTCCCCCCTTAATGCAGGACTGAAGCACCCATACCCTGGTCTTCCTCCTAAGTCCCATATGGTCTGTGGATTTTGTCATGGGCATTGTGAGCTTTTGGGCTAAGATCCACTTGTCAGTGAATACATACTATGTGTGTTCTTTTATGTCTGGGTTACCTCACTCAGGATAATATTTTCTAGTTCCATCTATTTGCCTGCAAATTTCATGAAGTCATTGTTTTTAATAGCTAAGTCACTAGGAGTCAACCATCAGACTGATCTCAGGGACACCAGTGGGGGAACTGTTAGAAGAACTGGAGGAGTGGAGGGTGATTGCGACCACATAGGAAGAACAACGTCTGCTGGTCGGACCACCCAGTGTTCCCAGGGACTAGACTACTAACCAAGGAGTGTACAGGAGGGATCCATGGCTCCATATACATATGTAGCAGAGGATAGCCTTGTCTGACATCAATGGGAGGGGAGGCCCTTGGTCCTGTGGAGGTTTGATGCTCCAGTGTATGGGGATACTGGAGTGGTGGGGTGGGAGAGGGTGAGTGGGTTAGGGAGCACCCTCATAAAGGTGAAGGGGAGGGAGGGATAGGGGATTTTTGGAGGGCTAATCAGAAAGTGGGATATCATTTGAGATGTGGGATATCAATGAAATGATGAGTTTAAAATACCAATAATTTAATTATTTAAAAAAAAAAAGAAGTTTCTTCACATGAGCCCATTCTTGGACCATGTTCTGAATCCCAATAAACTAGAATATGGGGATAAAAAATCAAATCTAGTTCTGAATTCAAAGAACATATTCTCTAGATCTTATGCTACTGTAGAAATGGGAGCCTCATATACTCCTATGTCTCCAACATTCACTGGGCATCTGCCATACATCAGGTACTGTTCTAACACCCTCAGGAAATACAGCATTGAACATGGTTTTGGCTTCTCAGAATAAAAGTTCAAGTTTCTTCCACAGTCTAAGATATAATTTTCCTACACCACTAGGTAATACCTATACGTATAAGCTTGTGCTATTAGTATTATAAATAATCTGATTGGTAATATTAGTTACACCGTTCTATATTAACAAGAGCCATGCTTGGATATTTTCTGTTCATGGTGACTCTAAACAGGTTCTTTTTCATAATAACAGCAGAGAGCCACTACATCTCATTAATCACTCTGATTTTACTTCAGCAGCCACTAAGTAAAAATATAGCCTGTAACCCTCCCCCATGTGTATGTGTGTATGTGTGTGTGTCTCCACCTGCATGCATTGATTCAGATAAAAGCTCATTTTGTGAAAAAATGTAATCACCTACCACAGAACTGAAAACTACTAATCCCTGGAGTGTAAGTCTTAATTGATGTTGTACAGTGTTTGTCTTTGGTCTCGAATAGGCTACCTAGTTGCCAGAAGAATGTGCTTGGGAACTATCAAAGAAAGCAATAAACACACTAACAAATACATGCAAGTAACATAAAGGTAAAAATTTGCACAGGCTGAGGTAAAGAATTAAGTTTATCCAGAATGTTGTAATCTATGACTGTTTCTGATTTTTTTTCAGCATTTTCATGACTTTTGAGTGAGCGTCTCATGTTGGCCAGGCTAGTCCTGGGTTCTGGATCTCCCCACTTTCAAGTCAATAGTCGAGATGACAGGAATGTACCATCATGCCAATCTAAGGGTTTGTTTTTACTGTTCTGTAAGTGTATATAATCAAGTGAATTTTGATAATTTCACTATTCTAGGCATCTACAGTTTTTAATCTCTTCTGTATATTTTAGATCAACTACTTAACAACTTTGTTACTCTGTGGGACATCATTAAAACTAAAGACTTTTATCTAGGCACAATAAATAGTGCATAGGTCTGATGCCAATGCTTAGGAGAGGCAACCAGATCTATCTTGCATTCAAGCATAGCCTGGAATTCATACAAAAAAAGAAAAAAAGAAAAAAAATGTCAAACAAAAGAAAAGAACAAAAGCTGAAATAAACAAATAAAAATGAATATGAATTCTTCAAGTAGATTGATGGATGCCAGGTTTACTTCTGTGAATAACAGAGACAGTATTGCCACCTAATGGTAAAAATACACACTGAAAAAAAGTCTCACAGCAAATTCTTGGATCCTCTCATTTTTACAATCTTTCTGTCCCCTTCCCTAAATTGTTCTCTGTGCCTTAGGTGTGGAAATGTTTTGTAGATATATCCACTGGGACTGGGCTTCCCAACTGCATTTTTGTTAGTTGTAGTTTTCATTAGGAGTCTCTGTCTCTTACAAAGAGAAGTTTCACTAATGATTGGTGAAGACTGCACTGACCTTTAGGGACAAATATTGATAGATTGTGATTAAAGATTATGCAAGGTTTAGCAAATTAGTTGTAGCTTCTTTAATATCTATGATTATTTCACTAGCTCTCAGTAGTTAGCTAGGTTTCGAGGACCAGGCTGGTTTCTGAATATATTCACTATATATAGTATATATATATATATAGTGGGACGGGTTAAGGGAAGGGTTAAAGAAGAAAGGGATGGGACACATAAATATAATCTTAAAAATTTTAAAAATGTTCTTCCTTTACTAGGCATTTCAACTTTTATAGCATATTGAACTAAATAAAAATGACATAACACATAAAATGTGTTAGGGACATGGCAGGAAACTGTACCCACGGAATGTCAACAAAATATTTGTTAAACAAGACTTACATAAAGACACCAATTGATATGCCAATGTGGATGGGGGAGATTTCACATGGCCTTACCTCTAGGCAATCAATAGCTACTGAGAGAAAAAAAAGAAATAGTTTTCTCTACAAATAAGACCTCCTCATATATTATTCAATCCCAAGTGGTCAGCACTAAACTCATATATATACGAGTTACATTAAATATATGTAGTACCATATACAAAATAATTAAATAGAAGAAGGAAGTTTTGGGAAGACACTGGAGGAGTAAGGAGGGAAAAAAAATATTGAAATGATTGAAATATATTGCCTATATATGAAATTCTAAACAAAAGTAAATTAAAATGGAACCAAATATATATGCAAATGGACCCCAAATAGAGTGACTTAACAGTGAAAATGTATGGATATATGTATCAATATGTTGGCATATATACACATACATATATGCATACATATATTCATTAATATATGTGTATATGTACACACACACACACACACATACACACATATGTATTCAATTTAAGTTTTCCTAGGCAGAGTCCTTCCCACTGTCTGTATCCTGATACAAAAGATAGTTTCTTTAAACTGTAAGCCAACTTAAATTGTTCCTTACAGGGAGCTGTGCACAGCAATGAAAAATTGACTATTAGAGTTGGCCTCAGACTATCTAACAAGTCAGTAATTAACCTATAGGTTTTGTTTTATTTGTGTATACAGAGAATATAAAAACATTTCACTAGACATGAACATTGATAGGGCATGTCAGTCTTATTTTTATGAGATAGACTATAGCAACTTGTATATTGTCACAATGAGTAAGCTAATTACATTCCAGTGTCTTAGGTGGAGCCACAACTGAAGAACAACATGGGGTGGAGCTATGTTTTAATTTTTTTAGGTGGAAACTTGCTGAATAGATGAAACTGTGGTTGTTGCCACACACAAGTGGGCAGCTACTTCTGAGGATAAATAACCTGTATATAGGAAACTGGAAAGCCTTGTGCTCGATAGTTTTTTATTTTTTGTTTTGTTTTGTTTGTTTGTTTGTTTTTGTTTTTGCTTCCCCCCACCTACATTCTCTTTGGCAGGCATATATCTATTTGAATTTTGATGCACCTCGACAATCTTGGGTATTTTTGCCCTGTATATATTGATATTATTGTATGTTAATTGTTTTGAGCACCTGAACAGCATGATTTCCCATATCAGACTAGAAAATACTTGCTTTTCCATGGGCAAGTGTGGAGCCACAATAATGTGCTAAGTTCCTATGAATTTTACTTATACAAAGGTCATGTTACTTGTGCCTTGCAAAGTACAGGCTTTGTATGTTAATATATTTGTATAATTCACAAATATATGGGCATCCAATGAAAGAGAGCATGCAAAACTCCAAGAATGCATTGGGATAAGGGACAGAGTCATAACATATTTGGTCATCCTTTCTGCATGGTCTTATTAGGAACCAGCAAGATAGATTTTTAAGATAGGTCTCGTGTATTTCTATAAAATTTATTTATATATATTTAAATGGATTTTTACATTGTTGTAGATAGTGTCTTTTCCATTTACTTCTTGATTATATGAAAACGATTGTACTTTCTATATTGATTTTCTAAGCAACTCAATAAAAGTTTAAGCTGTTGCCAATATTTCTACACTAGTTGTCTAATATCTTTTCAAGCATACAAATACGTCTATCAGTCTAATCTCATGCTTTCTATGTTTATGTCTCCCATCTTTCAATTGATATAATTTGTAGATTGATTTCTCTAGATCCTAATTTTTAACATAGAAGATGTTCTGACTTTCAGAGAAGGCTTACAGCTTGCAGCTGTAAGCACAGTCTTGGCATTTGGCCTGGTGTATTCCATAATTTCTTAGGTATACAGGGAGTTTTGTGGCACTATTTTCTGAGATGATGAGAAGGAATATCTGATCACTCTAGATAGGAAACTGATGAGAGACCAAAGTAATGTCGCCGCCAAAGTTCAACTTAGTAAACCAGTGAATTTGTTGGGATCACTTACAGGAGTATGGGTGAGGAGTTACCTTCAGAAGCAGAACTGACTCAAAGATACCTGAAATTACCGAAACCCCCACAACAGCACAGGTGACAAGTAGTGAAGAAAATGGATCCTGAATCTCACTCCACAACTTTCAGGCAGCTTGACTGACTCGTTTGGTTGTCTCTTCTGGGCAGCTCAGTTGGTCTCAATCTCTTTCAACCAGCATGGTTGTTGTGTTTCTTCTAGGCACCTTGACTGAGATGCCTCTTGTAGGGAGCTCAGCTTGTTTAAGAGTATCTCGCGGTCACTCCTTACTGCTTATGTGAACTTGTAGATGGAAGAGCCAAAGGCACCCAGTCAGTTTAAAGGACTTCCTGGAAATTCTGCGTTAGTTGTTTTCTGAGTTTCAAGAAGCCCAAGCTCCCCAGTCTTAAAGAACCAGAATATATACTCTTATCTTCCCTGAAAGACAGATTGCTTAGTTTTCTTATTGGGTGAGGGAAAAAACCTGAAGGCCTGAGGGCCAGCAGAAAGAATGGAAACAGGCAAACTTGGGAGATAGGAGGTTGGGGGGACCCTCCAGAATACACCAGAAACATGGTAGGTGAGAGACTCTCAGGACTCAAAGGGAGGAAGCTTAGATGAAATGCCTGACAGTAGGGAGAGGGAACTTGTAGAGCCTACCTCCAGCAGAAAGACAGGGCATCGAGTGAGGGATGGGATTGCCAGCCCAGTCACAACTCAGATCCATAATGTTTCCAGTCTGAAAGAATTAGAGGTATGGAAATGGAGAGGAGCCTGAGGAAAAGAGGGTCCAGCGACAGGCCCAAAGTGGAATCCAGCTCAAGGAGAGGTCCCAAGGCCTGACACTATTACTGAAGCTATGGAACACTCACAAAAAGGGACCTACCATAACCGCACTTCAGAAGACCCAACAAGCAGTGGAAAGAGTCAGATACAGATATTTGCACCCAACTAATGGACAGAAGCAGATGACCCCTGTTACTGAATTAGGGAAAGGCTAAAACAAGCTGAGAAGGGAGACCCTGTAGGAGGACGAGCGGTCTCAACCTGGATCCCTGAGATCTCTCAAACACTAGACCACCAAACAGGCAGCATACACCAGCTGATTTGAGGCCCCCAAAATACATACAGTAGAGGAGCGCTGGGTCTGTGTTTATTCAGTGATGATGCACCTAATACTGAAGAGACTGTAGGCCTCAGGGAGTTCAGAGGTCAGGTGGGGTGGGGGGTGAGTTCATCCACATGGTGACAGAGGACTGGGGAGGAGGTATGGGGTATGGAACAGTCAGAGGGTGGACAGGAGTAGGGAGGATAAAATAAATATGTAGTGTAAAAAAATGGATTAGTTACACACACATACACACACACAAACACAGAAGAGGAAGAAGAAGAAGAAGAAGAAGAAGAAGAAGAAGAAGAAGAAGAAGGAGAAGGAGAAGGAG
>NW_022196898.1:10943003-10945201 GCF_008632895.1 Mastomys coucha
GAGAAGGAGGAGGAGGTGGACGAGGAGAAGGAGGAGAAGAAGAAGAAGGAGGAGGAGGAGGAGGAGGAGAAGGAGGAGAAGGACAAGGAGAAGGAGAAGGAGAAGGAGGAGAAGAAGAAGAAGAAGGAGAAATTTCCCTCCACGATGGAAAGTTTTACCTCAGAGAACATTTCTAAACAACAGGTGGGATGAAGTAAGAAGTCTGTCAGACTTCTAATGTATGTACATATAAATATATACACTATAAGTATATTATATCTATAAATATAAGCGTGTAATAATTATATTTCCTTATCTGCCATCTTTACAATTCTCTCAAGTCACATTGAATTTTCTATTTTATCTAAAGATAAAAGGTTATTTTCAATACTGCTTTTTCTCTTTTATATACTTTGATGAATTGCAGTAATATATTTCTTAGAAATAATAAAACTTATACTCCCAGAATAAATTCTGCTTATATAAGAAAATGTTAACAACCAAGTACATTATTTGTTATATTATATTTAGTATTTAAGTTAGTCTTTGCTTTTCCATTGTAATGGTATTTTGTTAAAGTTTAAGATAAATTCTCTTCTAGATTTTTGCAAGTGATTTCGAAGTGTTATTCATTGTTTATGTCTTGAAACTATTTTTGTCATACCAAAGTTTTCCTTCAGGTATTTTATCTTACATATTTTTTACTTTATTATTTCTTTATATACTAATATTAGTTAAAGATCATGAATTTGACTTTAAAAGGATTCTAAATTCTTAGAATCCTGCATTACTATTTTTACCTTTCTTTTGAGACAGGATCTTGTTATTTTTCTGAGGCTGGCCTAGAAGTTGCTCTCTAGACTAGGCTGGCTCCAACCTCACAGAATCCACTTACCTCTGCCTCCCTGTGCTAGGATTAAAGTCGTGAACTACTAGGCCTTTTCCCCCCTTACTTTCCTAATTTTCTTTTTCTATTTTTAACTAACTTGTTTTATATGGTAAGTTAATCTTATATATAATCATATACCAAATAAAAATATATAAATTGTAAATAAATAATAGATATGGTAAAGAGGTTCCTACATTTTAAAATGCTTTGAACCATTTTTCATTAGAATACTTACGTGACACTTTATATTTTTGTGGTGTGGTGGTATGAATAGGAATGGTCCCCATAGACTGGTGTGTTTGAATGCTTGGCCCACAGGGAGCAGCATTATTAGAGTATATATGGCCATGTTGGTTGCCAACTTTAAAAGGTCTTCTATGCTAAAGTTCCACACACTGGAACATACATTTAGAAGTAGATAGTACCCTTCTGCTGCCTTTGGATGGAGATGTAGAACTCTGAGCTCCTTCTTCAGCAGCATACCTGCCTGTACTCTGCCATGTTTCTTGGCATGATGATAATGGCCTAATCCTCTGAACTGTAAGCCATCCCCAATTAAATGTTTGCCTTTATAAGAGTTGCCATACTTATGGTGTCTACTCAAGGCAATAAAACCCAAACTAAGACATATGGAAATAAAAAAAATTTATAAAAATATTCACATTATCATTTACCAAAACTATAGTTTTTATATAAATATTTTGTATGCTAACAAAAATTAATTTAAAAAGTAAGTTGCTTGCTTTTTTTTTTTTTTTTGTTGGTAGAGTTTAACCTAACATCTTGGTCATGCAACCCAAACTCCCTACTAATGAGCTACATCCAGCCAGCCATTTGTTTTCCTTTTGATGTGGTATATATTCTGATTAAATATATCAATTGTTTTGATAGAACTCAAACACTGCAATTCATTCTTTAAAGCTGCTAAATATGCCTTCAAAGATTGTACTATTAGAGCCTTGAGCATTCTTCTATTTGGACAGGATATTAATTCTTTGTTGATAAAAATTGATCTTTCCATTAAGGTCAGTGATTCTCAACTTATGGGTCACAAATCCCTTTGGCTCAGATATTAGATATCCTGCATGGCAGATATTTCCATTCCAATTCATAAAGTAACAAAATTCCAATTTTAAAGTAGCAATGAAAATAATTATATGGTTGGGGGGGTCACTGTAACATGAGGAACTGTATTAAATGGTCACAGCATTAGGAAGGTGGGGAACTACTCCTCTAAGTAGTTCTAACTTCAGCTTGGATCACATCATACTAATACTCGTGTTCAAAAATCCCACAAGAGGTCGGGCGGTGGTGGTGCATGCCTTTAATC
>NW_022196898.1:10945211-10956618 GCF_008632895.1 Mastomys coucha
ATAACTCAAAGAGTAATTAGAGCTATTTTTTATTTTCAGGTTTACCATGTCATGATGATTGTGAGTTTTCTTCCAGTATTAACATTTAGGTGAAAATGGTTAATACTGTCCATTTGGATGGAACGAAATGTCATCAGAGAATAATGTACACTCCTGAGTAAGTCTGAAAAGACTGACTAAAATGAGAAGAGCTGCCTGAACATTCATGTCATCACATGCAGCCTACTGTCATGAAACAGAAAAAGTTAAAATAGGAAAAAGCTCAGTGTGACTACGTTCTTTGTTTGCCATGTGAACTGATTCTTTCTGTCATCCCCTGCTGGATACTATGAAGCCTATGAAATCAAAAGTCCAGATAGTTCTTTCTTCTTTTAAGTTGTTTCTTTCAGGTATTTGTCACAGGCATCTTCCTAACATGGGGAACTGTTCCATTATTTTGTTTTTATATAAAGTAATCAAGGTATCTTTATATTTGGGGGCTCGTTTGTTTTATACAGTAGATCCTGTTTCTTTTATACTATGGATCCTGAAAAGAATTGCATCTAGGATTTAGCTAGAGCTCTAGCTGAACAATGCCAGTATTTAATCTCCAATCTGGATCTTTGCTCATCTTCAGACAGTACTTACATTTTTTCCATGTAGAGTATTGACTCCTTGTCAATATAGTGGTATATAGTCAGCATAAACAGGTCAGGGATCAAATAGAATTTGTTATGATATAAACAACTTTGTTTCTTAGTAACTGAGTGAAATGATCAATTTACCTTAAGGATTTTTCAATTAAGTTTATGCATACAACGTAAGTTTAAATAGTGAAAGAAGACACCAATGAGTCTGATAGAATAGAAAAACAAAGCATTTCTAATCACTATATTAATCAGTTAAAGTTCTATAGAGGAACAAGAGTCATAATAAAATGACTATTTTACAAAGTGGGTGTTTAGATTGGCTTGCATGATAGTGACTAAGTGATGCAACAATGCTAAAGAGCCTTAGAATTTTATCATGGCTTAGTACACACATCTGGATGTCTCACCAGTGCCATCTGGCACTGAACATCTGGAGGATTCCTGGAAACTTTCTATTCTTCTTCAATATTGGAAGGTTGATGTTCTGATATCTATGAACTATGGTAGCCTTGGCAACAATAGGGTAGATGCCCTTAATCACAAGGAGTAATGGCAGACAGCAAAAGTAGCATCTGATTTCCTTCACATCTCTTTATTTCTAAGCAGCTATTGGGAGGTACTGCCCATCTGGAGGCGGGCCATCCCCTCAGTTAATCCTTTCCAGAAGTCCCCCCATAAACACACCCAAGGGTGGGTCTCTTAGTTGATTCCACATCCCATAGATGTGACAAACAGTAAGAATACATGCCTTGATAATATGAAGATAAAACATCTGCTGTCAAGTAAATACCACAATAAATAGAGCAACAATCCTGTTGCAAAGGAGTTTTCATTGTAATTAAAAGTACAAAATTGCCTAAATATTATTGATAAATGAAACATGGAATCCACAAGTGAATTCAAGTTAAATGCAGAATTTTGGATAAAATGGACATTACAGAAAAGGGTTGACAGGATTTTGATGATTTTGATATCATGTAACCTTAGCAGCATACCTACAATATCCATAATCAAGAATTATAACTAAAATTGATTTGTAAGATTTGCAATGCTACTTAATTAGATTTTATTTGTGTTACTCTTTAATATTTATTTATTTTCACAGTTTAAATTACATTTATTCTAATTCATGAGAACTCCAATTCTGCATTGTTTCTATTATGAATGCTTA
The DNA here is from genome assembly GCF_008632895.1 of Mastomys coucha. Taxonomy (NCBI): domain Eukaryota; kingdom Metazoa; phylum Chordata; class Mammalia; order Rodentia; family Muridae; genus Mastomys; species Mastomys coucha. The sequence continues at coordinate 10,947,012 of NW_022196898.1, forward strand.
CTAGGATGCACTAATGAAAATGTGTTCTAAATTTTTCTTTATTCTTGATAAATTCATACACATACACAATAAAATGTGTTCATGTTTAGTCCCCATTTCTCCTATCCAGTTCTCAGAACATGCTCCCAAACACATCTTGCTCCTTACTTCATGCATTTTTTTCTCTTATAACCCACACTTCAGCTACTGCTGCCTATGTGTGACCATTAATGCCTGCACAGCAGGACATGTGTGGAGGTCAGAGGATAACTTTCAGGAGTTGCTTCTCTCCTTTTATTGTGGGTTCTGCAAATAAAATCTAATTGTCCAATGTGCATGTGCATGGCAACTCCTTTTACCATGGAGGTGTAACTGAAGCCCAGAAGATATACTGTTTTCATTTTATCTTTTATAAACACATGGTTTTAAAAATGGAAACAAAACTCCTTTTAAATGTCTGCAAAATGGAAAAAAAATTGTACAAAACCAAAAACATATCTGTATAAGTCAGAGACCTCTTTCTATCCAGCGTCCATTACTAACATGAGCCTAGGGCATCGAAATTTATGATTTCAATGGCCCTGTTTAGTACACCCTAGAAATTGCTCTGATAAACATTCATAGTTTCTCTATGCTTCTTATTCAAAAATATTTTTCCCTCATTTGTTGAATGAATGCATGAATAAGAACATTCTTTTTCTGTCCTCAGATAACGATGCATGACCTGTGCCCACCCTTTCTCCATGTAGAATCCAGGAACTTGTCTGATAAATAAGATATAATCATGTTTGACTCTGCAATTAGGGGCATGGTGACATGACTGTTGTTATTTTCTGTCCTTTGTTTCTTGGCAGCCACCAGTCCAAATAAAACCTTGCTCTTTCCTGCACAAATGTGAGCTAGACCTTTAGTGGCCACCATGTCTATTACTTGTTATGATATAAAGATTTTTTCCAATGTATAGTTCAAGGAATAACTCCTGTGTAGTCTCTTTGGCAAGGTCTATTTCCTGTAGAGATGAAATTCTGCTTAGATTTAGGGTGAAAATTTTCTTTTAAAAATAGTGGAAATAGGTTTTTTGGCAGGGTCTGATGATCTTTACAAAGGATCCATCATCCACTATCCACAATGGCAGGGTCCTGTCAAGTCTCTCTGCACTCAACATTAAACATAATAGACGAAGACATGTGTGGGATATATGATTCCAGAAAACTGAGGACAAAGGGGAATAATTCAGCCATTATGATCTGGCATAACTCCCCAGAAGAAAATATACCTAGTTTTAAAAAAAATAATTGGTCATTTCCCTGGACTGAGCCTTTTTCAAGTGAACTTATCAAAACCATCTGTATGTCTAGACATAGCCAAAGACAAAGTGTTCCCAATAGCATATTAAATTATAAAGATGAACAAATTAAAAATGGATAGATGTTAGAGAGTGTTAGTAATACTGCTAAAGAGCTGAAGGGCTAGTTTAAAATGTCAAACTTTTTTGTTTTTGTTTTTGTTTTTTGAGACAGGGTTTCTCTCTGCAGCCCTGGCTGTCCTGGAACTCACTCTGTAGACCAGGCTGGCCTCGAACTCAGAAATCCACCTGCCTCTGCCTCCCAAGTGCTGGGATTAAAGGCATGTGCCACCACTGCCTGGCTAATGTCAAACTTCTTAAAGTCCCAGTACAGTCATATTCTAATATGTGTAAGTTATTAAAATACTAATTTCAAAGATAACTTTAACAAGATATAAAAGCTGAATGGCTTTTGATTTATTTTGATAACTCCAAATTCTTTCAATAAAGTTTTTAATTTTCAGTGTACAATAATTACACCTTGTCAATTACTCCTAAATTGTCTAATTTCATTTGATTCCTTTAAAACTTTAAGTTCTTAATTTCATCCTTGAATTCTCCTCGCTACAATAGAGAAATAATACTCTTTTGTATGTTGTTATGTTCTACATCCTTAGTAGGCTCCTTTATCAATTCTAATAGGTTTTAGTCACCTTCAGTTATCAATTTATTTTATATTCTATTACCTGCCCATCCATTCTAGACTTGATATGATCATTTTTCCTACCTAAATAGTCCAGCAAGATCCTGTAACATAATGTTGGATAGAAGAGATAAGGTTGCTGTTTTATTCATTATATTAGAAAATATTCAGTATGGGTCTTTTTATTGATACCACTTTATAAAATGAGGAAATTCTATTATATTTCAGCATGTTTGAGATTTTTATCTTGAATGTTCATTTTCTGTATCTGAAATGACAGCTCTGTAACACTATGGCATAATATATTAAGTGATTTTGGGGTATTACAGTAAGCTAATATGCCTGGGATAACTTCCTTTTGTTCTTAATAAAAACAAATGAGCAAGAATGGGGCAAAATGAACAACAAATAAACAGAATAAAAGAAGCCAGAGAAAAAGCACAAGAAACATGAATAAATGCAGCAACATTCCCATTGGTACACACAGAAATTCCATAAAAACACAAAACTGGAAACCATAAAATATAAGCAGAAGTTTCAGAAGGTAAAAAGCGAATAAATCATTAGGGAAGGAAGGAGGCAAGGAAAGGAGGGAGAGAGGAAGGAGGGAGAGACAAAATAATGCCCAGGCAAAGCACTATGAGACAAAACACAAACAAACAAAAACTCCCCACAAACCGTTGAGTTCAATTTCTGTTGGCTATCTACGGCTGGCCTTCTGGCCTGCCCTTACGTGTAGTTTGCACACTGAGTGAGATGCCATTTATCAATTAGAGACAGCTTCTGGTTTAGTGATGGAGGCCTGTGTCCACTTTTGTCCTTAGCCCTTTGCAGGCCTGGTTCACACTGCCACATCTCTGTGAGTTCATGTGTGCATCAGCCCTGCTGTGTCTGGAAGGCACTGTTCACTAGCTGACTTCCATCCTCATTGGCTCTTACAATCTTTCTGTCTCTGAGCACTGAGGGGAGGGATTTCATCGAGACAGGCCACTAAGACTGAGTGTCCCAAGGTCTCTCACTCTCTTTACATTATTCGATTGTGGGCCTCTGTGTTTGTTCCCCTTTATTTCATATGGAAGCTGATGGTGGCTGAGCAAGACACTGATCTATGAGTACAGGAAGATGTCCCTTTGGCAGCACAGTAGTAATTGGGTCTTTTTTGCTTTGTTTTGTTTTGAAGTTACAGTATATTAACCTCTAAAATAAATTATGAGTTTTTCTGTCCTCTTGAATTTTTGAAAACTTTTGTAAAAAATATAGTTTATTAATTAGTTTCTCGAATTTACTAGAAAAGCCATTTAGTACTGAGCTTTCTTTGTTTGGAGTCTTTTGCTGTTCTTAATTTAAACTTCATCATGATCATCACCATTATTACCATTATCACTGTGTGTCTGTATATTGTAAAAGATTATTCCAGAGCTTATCACAAGCCAAATGCCTCTGAGCTATCTTACAGGCCTATAATTTTAAGTGACTATTTTCTTTACTTATTAAACAATTATATTCATACTATTTCTTTCTTTCTCAGTTTTTTCCTATGGTTTTGTTTACATAATTTAAATTACCTAATTGGTTTTCACATGATTATTTATATTTTCACTTCAATAATAATAATATTTTCTAATTCACATTTCTAGAGTTTTGTCAGTATTCTTTTTCAAAACACTTCTCCAAAATTGGATTTATAGATCATAATTTTATGATGTATGCCTTGTTTCCTTTCTTATGTTTGTAGTAGGTTCAGTGTTTCTTTTTGCAGCATCTAAACATAAGAGTCTATCTTATTAATATTCCTGCTAAGTCACTAGTTATAGACAGAGGGGTAGAATTCATGCTAAGGTAAAGTGAGGAGAGGTGGGGTGGGGTGGGGTGGAGTGAGGTGAGGCTAGAAATAAAAGGGGATTATTAGTGTTAAAACTTGGCATGTCTTCTTTCTATTCAAAACAGGGTTTAGTGTATTTTCTTCAACATACGTTTTGTTTTGTTTTTGTATCCCCTCAGTACAATTTATATAAGCTTTACATGATTTTAGTAACATATGAGTATAAGCATTCTCAGAATTGCTGGTCTTCATGACAATATTTATAGCTGTGATTCTAATTTGAGAAATTTAAAATTGTTGCATTTATATACTAATTATGACTTTATGTTTTTTAAGACAGGGTCTTTCTATATAGCCCAGGCTAGTCTTGAACTGTGTGTTGTGCAAGAATGGATATCAGAGGACAAATTTAAAGAATCAGTTCTCTTTTTCCACCATGGATTCTAGGGCTAGCCACGATCTCCTGTCTAATCTCCATAGTGCTGGAATTATAAGCATGACCCACCATGTTTTGCTTTGCCACATTTGTTAGCACTCATTACTAATAGCATTATTATTTTTTTTTAAAAAAAAAAAACTATTTTATTCTTAAAATGTTTCAACTTTGACTTGACCAATAATAATTGTACCAATATACGAGGTTCATTATTATGATATTTTAAAAACATACTCAAAAATGTAATGATCAGAATAACTAGAACACTTATCTATCAAATACTTATCTTTTTTTAATTGGGAACATTTTAAATTCTTCTTATTAGCTACTTTGAGATATCCAGCTAATTGTTGCAAAACATACTAGCATACTGGTACTACAGGATACTGTAAGTTATCCATCTTATCTACACCTCTGTACTTTTAAACAACATGTTTTTTGTTTTGCTTCAGATGAAGGCAGCCCCACTTCATCGTATAGCAATACTAGAGCAAGCAACCGGAGTTTCAGCTCTGGGACCTGTTCCAGACTGACATCAGACTTATAGAAAATAAATAAGTCTCACCTTATTTACATATTAACTAACAAGTATAAGAATGGTATTCAATTTCTCCTTTTCACACAGCTGGGAAATTTGATCAGTCTCTAAATTGGTGCTGACCAAGAGAGCAAGATAATCTACGTGCCATGTCATGTTACGCCTTTAAGTTATTAAAGTCACACTTGTATCAGAACCACAATTTTGGTGCATAGATAAATTGAAAAGGCTATTCTTTTTGTTTTAAAAATATATTCTTTATTTAATTTATTTCTATTTTATGTGCATGGGTATTTTGTATGTAGTATGACTATATATCAAGTGCATGCAATACCCTTAGCAATCAGAAGAGGGCTCCAGATCCTACGGAATTGGAATTATAGGTGGTTGTGAGCCACTATGCGAGTGCTGGAATTTGAACCTAGGTTCTCTGGAAGAAAAAATAGTGCTCTTAACAGCTGAGTCATCCAACTCTCCAGCCTCTTTGTTTTTATTTAAAGTGTCTTTATAACTTAAAAGTGTGTGTGTGTGTGTGTGTGTGTGTGTGTGTGTAGCCAATGAGAAGAAACTAAAAATTAGCAAGTGATCATCCTGAGATGAGTCTAACTTGGATTATAACCCATGATGGATTTGCTCTGGTAGGTAAGGCCCAGAAAAAAAAAATCATTTTAGGAAAGATTCCTGTTATTTATATGCCTTTCCTTTTATTAAGAAATATATATATATATAACAATCTCTAGGTATTAGCCCACCCTTTTGAGAAGAGCTCTTCTGTACAACAAAGATGTACTGTCTTGTAGTGATGCTATATAGACACATAGATGACTTCTTAATTCTTAATGATGATGCTTTAAGAATCCCTAAAATTCTATCAATATTTATTAAAGTCTTTTATAGTGGGACTGTTATTAGGTTCTCTCTGATCATCAAAACTGCAGTGAGAACTCTGCCAGTCATGAGTTAATTGCTTCTGAAATAGCAATCAGGCATTTACTACTCAGAGGTATTCTAAGAGGTTGTAAAACCATCAACCAAAGGTCATAAAAGGGGATTAATGATCTATGACAGTTGTAAGGAGAGCAGGTAAAATATTGATTGGGTTTATCTATACAAAACTTCACTAATACTTAATCACAAAGACTTGTGGTTTTTAATTCTCTATGAACCTGTTGACCTTGGGACAGAGTTTTTATAGGAAACTGTTCAGAACTTAGAAATAGAAGCTAAAACCACTTTCCAACGTGTCACTTTTTCTTCCTATGACTTCAACTAGAGCTGTGCAGTTCCTGCAGAGATAAAACAAGGGCTACTTTATTAAATTCCTCCAAACCATACCTCCACCACCCCCCATTAGGCTACAGGTGTTATTGCCTCAGCCTGCAGCTTTTTTTTTTTTAATTAGATATTTTCTTTATTTACATTATCTCCTTTCCCAGGTTCCCTTTCAAAAGTAAAATAAAAGAAAAGAAAAAAACAAAAACTAAAACAAACCCCTGTTCCCTCCCCCCTCTCCCTTCTTACCACCCCACCCCCTCCTGCTTACTGGCCCTGGCATTCCCCAACACTGGGGCATAGAACCTTCACAGGGCCAAGGGCCTCTCCTCCCATTGCCGACTTGGCCATCCTCTGCTATACATATGCTGCTGGAGCCATGAGTCGTACCATGTTTACTCTTTGGTGGTTGGAGTTTTAGTCCCTGGGAGCTCTGAGGGTACTAGTTAGTTCATATTGTTGTTCGTCCTAAGGCGCTGCAAACTCTTCAGCTTCTTGGGTCCTTTCTCTAGCTCCTTCACTGGGGACCCTGTGCTCAGTCCAATGGATGGCTATGAGCCTCTACTTCTGTATTAGTCGGGTACTGTCAGAGCCTCTCAGAAGACAGCTATATCAGGCTCCAAAGAACATGATAGTTTTTAGGACCTTTTAGAAGCTATCAAAAAACATTTAGTATAGTTAGAGAGCTAGAACATCCAGAGACCATCAGTCTTTAAGCATACACCTGAGTCCAACTCTGTGTCTCATTTCAACCCACTCCAGGCTGGGAGGCTCCTGGCATGTATGTGTGTGTGTGTGTGTGTGTGTGTGTGTGTGTGTCTGTGTGCATGTGCATATGTGTGTAAATGAATCTACACAGCAGTCACTCACATTTGACAAATAGAATTATTAATACTCATTCATTTTCATTGCCAATATTCTGAGTGACATAAGAGAATATGCATTATCCTTTTTTTACTAACATAGTTCAGTGAGGTATAGAGTCGCAAGCATAGCTTTTTTTCTGAAATAACAAATAATTAGATTAGCTAATAATAAAAAAATAACCTCAAGACAGTTTAATTTTTATGTGTGAATCCCTGAGACAATGTTTTGTTGTGATAGTCAATGTTCTACCAAAAACTAAAAAGTACCACTGAATGTAGTCTACAGCCTTGTTATCCTGCATAGACCTGATATTGTCTAATTTTCTGTATATTTTACTTGTGGAATTTCTACTACACTAATTAATTGTGAATTTTTTTTCAGTATTGTACCTTAAAATTTTCAAAATATGGGCATTTGAAGGATAAATTATTTAATTAAATATTTAAATGTCTCAATTTAAATTTTTTTGCAAAAAGAAACCCAAAATCTAATTGTGAAAATTGTTCTACATGAATTAGAAATTGAAGACATTTTTCCCTAAATATTACAGATAACCAATTGGTGTGCTCTTGCCCCTGTGGAGAGTCTCACCATCAGCATCTCTCAGTTGTTTGATAGTCTTTTGTAGGATTGGGGCCTCCTAGCCTTCTCTGTTCATGTTAGTAGTCTAATGTTGCAGTCTTTGTTAGGCTCATATTGAGCCAGCCATGTTGGCAAGATGTCATATCTTCTGATGCTACCAAATGGACAATCCTGAACACATACATACAAATAACATCATATAAACTGATCAGCTTATGTTTAGGAAAATATAAGTATGAGCACATATGCATATAACAAAATTTAGTGAAAAAGTAAGTTTACAAGCTCTCAAGCCATTTTATAAAATGTCATACAACTAACTGTCTAGGATAAAGTCTAATAGTTCGTCAGCTTACAAATAATTTCCCACATAAGAAAATCCTTTTAGAATGTATCACATTAATTTAATTAACTAAATTAAATTAGTGAATTTTGTTATTAGACTCTATTCTGTTTTAGCAGTCATCCAAAGACTACTTGATAGAACTTAGTTCTGCTGGACTTTTACATTGAAAGTTCTGTTTTTTGAGCATAATCTATTGTTTAGATAGGGAGAATGAAAGAAAGAGATAGGGTCAGGTTTTGCCCTGTGTTTCCTGGGTTCTTGCAAAATCAACTGTCTTCTGCATTCCTCAGCATTTTTTATAGACCTCTGCTACTGTCCTTTATAACCACCCTCGAGTTTTACTTACTTCATATTGAAGAATAAGAAAATGCATTCTTTTAAGGATCAAGTTTTATTTTCTTCTTGTCCTTCCCCTTTAGGGTTTGTCTGAATCTATCAGTATAAATACTATTTGATCCTCATGACCAGATCATAGAAACCTAGAGCAGACCACTGCCAGTTGTCCGGTGTATATACTTAGATTTCCTCTTTAATTTTCATTCATTCCTCAGTTCTGTTACAGTGTCCACTGTGGTTTTCATAGGATGTATAAAGCCAATTTTAAACCTTAGAGGAAAAAGTGTACAGAATATTTCAGACTTTTCCAAAGGAGAAAGCTTCTCTAGAAAATGGTAAAATACTAACTGAAACTATTAACTCATTTAAGAAATAGATGAAACAAATAATTGCACTATAGAGATTTCACTTATGCCCTGGAGTACATTTTCTTTGTTTGCTGTGATTCTTATCATTTCCATGTTTTACAGAATTGTACACATCCCCAAAGAATAGGCATATCTTTCAGGGCTGTCAGATATGCAGTCTGGCTGAACCTGTGGTTCTATAGCTGCAGTGAGGAATTTAAACATAGGTGGGAATAAGACAGAGGTCATGTTACTGTGATCTCAGTAGACCTTAAGATTCAGTTTTTAGTTACTTACCTAGGGCTAGGGTTTCTTACTGAGATAGAGAGAGACAGCTAAGACCATCGCATTCATTTTCTGGCTGTCAGAAAAGGAGTCATTATGAGAGAAATGGGTTAATCTAATCAGATGTTAGTCCAGTTATAGCTGCTTTGCCAGATGTGGTATCTGGCACACTGCCTCTGGCTACTGCTGAACAATGTTCATTTTTTGAGTCAGGAAGCACACAGGAAAAGTTCACTTTATCTAACAAGGCAGTGTATAAGCAGTATTTTGCTTCAGGGTGGTGTGTATGTGTGTGTGTGTGTGAGTGTGTGTGTGTGTGTGTGTGTGTGTGTGTGTGTGTATCTGTGTGTGTGTGTGTGTGTGTGCGTGCAGCTAATTCTTTTCTTTATAATAATGCATTTTAGAGAATTCTTGATTAATTCCCTCTGAAAGATCACACAGGATCACAACCTGATGTGGCCATGCTAGTTGGATTGCTCAGTAGGAGCCATTAGCCTAGATTCTCTAGTTGGATAAAAGCTCTACTTTTTTTCTTTATTTTTATCCACTGACCTGGAACATACCTAAAGATCAACCTCTAGTGATCTTATCATACACACACACACACACACACACACACACACACACACACACACAAGGTGAATCCTACAAGTAGTCATTTAGCAAGGAGTGACCATTAAAGAACACTAGAGAAAAATCTTTGTACTGTTTTGAGCTATGAGATATGAAATATGCTTACCTACTCTAGGGGAATGAGAGGTTACTGGATATGTGAAAATGTATTGGTATTTGTCAATTGTTGAATGAGT
>NW_022196898.1:10956628-10973873 GCF_008632895.1 Mastomys coucha
AAGACAGAGTGGGGGTTTCTTTTAAGAGTTATGTTAATTAAGCTATAGAACTGGGTACCAAAGTGTCTGATTTCAAACTTATGACTACACATCCCACAAGGGAAGCCATGCTGGTCATGCTCATTGTGTCTGATCTGTTTGTATCATGTTTGTAAATTGCAGGTAACTGATAGACAGCTCACTTTGTCTTGTTTTGTAGAAATTTAGTTTACCTCTCTTCTTATAGAAACAATAAGAGGGTACTCTGTGACTTTGAATTGTCATTTCTTCACAAAATTTCGAGTTTGAGTTTCCTTCAATATTTAGACATAAACCTTCAAATTTATGTTTCTGTTTTTTTTTTCCACCTAGACTGTCCCATCCAAACTAAAATCCAACTGCCAAGATCATCATTGCTATTGTGTGTTGACTTGTGGCTGGGTTTTGCCTAGGTTCTGAAGAAATGCTGTGAGCTAGGGCAAACTTCTCCCCAGGCAAGCTGTTGTCCAAGTCACTACTGAGAGATACCCTAAAAAATAAACACCTTAAAAATAGTGTTCCAGTTTCCCAGGGAAGCAGATTGAGCTCTTCAGAGGGAGATACTGACAATGGGCTATTGATCACTTGATTACTCTGACAAAGAAAAACAAACTCAGAGCTGAGCTGTTTCCTGAAATTTCCTCAAGGCCTCACCAAATGTACTAAAATTAACCTTGCAGCCAAAGAGAAACCAACCCATGTAACATCCCTGGCACCCACCAATGAAGTTTTAGATTATCTAACCTTATCTAAAACCCTATAATTCCCTATTTAGGAAAAAAATAAAGCCTGTGCAACTTTGTCTGGGGTCACCATTTTGATAAATAGTTGAAGCCTGCATGCTGGTAATTTCTGCAGAACAAATGCTCTTTGCCTTTGCTTACTACTTGAGTCTGCCGTCTTCCTTCAGTGATTCTTGGACCCTAACAACTACCTCACAAATCCTTAAGTAGCATTAGCAGTAAGAACATCATTGCTAAGAATATGCAAATCATAGAATTTCATAGAGCTATATAAAGAACAGGTTTGTATCTATGATCTTTAGAAATCTGCTGGACCATATATCTCAGGGCTCAACTTCTGGTTCTGTTTCAGAATAACCATTTATAATTGATTTCCCCCTCAGGCTAGGCCTCATGGTGCCTAATGGGTAAAATCTGGCTTTCAGCATCTCTTGTTTACAGGGCTGATTTGAAGGAACTGACTTTTTGCAGTGCCTCTCTAAGAACTGACTGACTTCAAATCCCAGGAGACTCGATGTTACATCTGTGGCTTCACTCAGGTGTTTATGCATACCTTTGGATCAAGACAATGCATTTAACAAAAAAAAAAAAAAAAAAAAAAACAAAAAAAACAAAAAAACAGAAGGGTATGCTTAACGTCACTTGACCCCAGTGTATTCAGCAAATTCTCTTGTATATTCCAGTAAGCAACTCACTGTGAAAGACTACCTGTTTCCAAATAGGGAGAGGTTAGGAATCAGGGGACTCCTGATAACTTATTTAAAGGAGAGATGCAGAACCTCTATACTTCATAAATTATTAAGGACAGCCTTCTGCCCCCCTCACACACTTCAACTGGCTAACTTGACCAAAATTTAACCAACCCCTCACTCCCCAATCTCCCACAGATCTCTAAACAAGTTATAACCTGCCCATGAAAGTGAATTTAGTATAGAACACAAAAGTGACTTTTTGCAGTGCCTCTCTAAGAACTGACTAACTTAGAGGTAAACAACCACTGGACAACTTTCTGAGATGCCACCTCCAACTCCTGCCCTTCAGGACAACATTTTCCACCCCTGTTTATACTTCCTCATTAAAGAAAACATTTTATGTTCTGAAATGCAAGATTTTTCTGGATTTTCTGGCTGATCTTGTGGTCAGAACACTCTTGCATTGTGACAGTTTTTTGGTTCATTTGTTTTTATTTTTGTTTGTTTGTTTTCCTGAAATCTCTCCTTGACTAAGTCTGGACTGTTACCTTATTGACTGAAGAAAGCATGCAAGTATTAGTGTCTCTTAATTAACATTCTCTGTGGGACATAATATATTGATTTTCTTAGCAGCCACATTACCAGCATGACTTGGCCCCTGCATGTTACCTAGCCTCTCTATTGGTCAGCCAGGTATTCATACTCAGGCCTAGAATCAGCTACATTTGTGAGACTAGGAATGACCTGTAAGCTCATCAACATAGATGTGACCTTGCTGCTCTTATTAACTGTTCAATGACTAGTTGCTAGAGACTAATGCTAAGCCTCTGTGTACAGGAACTTCAGGAACACCTGTAGTGGCTCAGGCAATATCGATCAATTAATTAAGACCAATTCAACGCTGGCAGGAAAAGTAATCACTTCCCAATGGAAATGTTTCATATGCACTTTAGAACTCTTTTGACCAACAATAGCTCCTCTAGCAAAAGCTGTCCAAAGAATTGCAGACCACCTGAGGTGGGTTTTATTGTATTTGTTTTGTATTTTATGTGTATGGGCATTTTGCCTGAATATATGTCTATGTACCAGGTGTGTGCAGTGATCTTAGAGGCCATAAGGGAGGTGTTATATCCCCTGGAACTGGAGTTAAAGACAGTTTTGAGGCATCATGTGGGTTTTGGGAATCCACCTTAGTCCTGTGGAGGAACAGCCAGTGTTTCTAAGAGCTGAGCCAGCTTTCCAGCCTTGCCACCTGAGTTTATTGTGATATCTTATACATTATTAATTCAGAACAAGGAGCCCATTTTCAATCAAAGGTATTACAACACTGGGGAAGGCGAAACTATGTCTGGAAGCCAGAGTGTTGAAATATATCTGTAAAGCAGCAGCTGTGCCAAACAACAAGAAGCAGAATGTATTGGTAACACTTCTTATCACGTTGACAGCCTGACGGAACAACCCCATAGTTGATCCAGAGGGGTAATTTAGTAATCTCCTAGGCACTTCTCAACACAATTGAATTGACTATCACATTAACTATAACAGCAAATGAGTTGACTATTGCATTAAATATCACAACAAGATGGGGATCAGACACTGAGGTTTGCCATCTGAATCACTCTAAGAGACACATTGACCTGGGTCCCTTTTTCTGGAAATCTGGCTATTTTATCACTGGTCATTCATCCCTCCAGGACAGTGTTCTGCTTTAGGGAGGAAAAGGCTGAAATGTATCTTATTTCCTGATGATATCTCATCTTGGTCTCAGGCAAACTTGGATGGTTGGCTTACTTGGACCAATCAGGCACCAGGCATACACCCTCAAAGTCCTTGCCAAAGTAAACCAAACAAAACTTCCGAATGGATGGTGGAGAATGAGATGACAAGTTTAACCAATGAATCCAGAGTAATTTTTGGTAGAGTGAATTTTGTCTCAGTTGACATAACTCTTTGTGAAATACTGAATTCATTTTAAGGATTAGAATTACACATCATTTCTTTGGGAAGAATTAAGAAGGGGCTCACTATTGAAGTGAGGCTGGGAGAGAGTATTTACCTATGTAGAAAAGGGCTATTATTTCTGTCCTTAAGAGGATTTCTCATAGCCTGAAGGATAATGCCTACCCATTACAGCTCAGAAACTAATATATTGCATTGATCTTTACATCATGTGAGAAACTTCTCTTAGTGGGATTCAGAATCTTGTCCAGTAGAGCATGTGTGTGTGTGTGTGCATGTGTTCCTTGTATTTAAGTGCGAGTGGTGGTACATCCATTGCTTGGAAGGTTGAGAAATGATTGTGAGTTCTGGGCCCATTGGGGTTACATAGCAAGATTGTGTCTCAAAAAGAAAGAGAAAGAAAGAAGGACAAAAGACAGAAAGGAAGGAAGGAAGAAAGAAAGAAACAAAGAAAGAGAAAGAAATGAGAGGGAGGGAGGAGGAGAGATGGGGAGAAAGGAAGGAAGGATGGCAGAAAGGAAGAAAAAAGATATTTAAAAAATTCAAGAGCAGAGAGACAAGACACCCTTTGGTTAAGAAAGCATACTGCTCCTTTGGAGGACACAAGTTCTGCTACTATCACCCATGATAGATATCTCACAAGTATCTGTAACTGCAGCTCTGAGGATCAAACATTCTCTTTTGGATTCTGCAGGCAGCTGCACTCATTGATGCACAAATCACACACACACACAGAGAGACACACACAGAGACACAAGACAATTTTTTAAATTTCTAAATGAGCAAGTGGGCTAACTGCTTTCCCTCCACTTCTCCAAATCCAATCCACCAGTCTCATTCCCAGTTCTGCAACAGATCTGGTGTGGCATCTCCTCATTCTCTGCACCCATTTTCAGGGAACTAAGGAGATCTGGGTACAACAATCTGCTTGCCTCCCTCTTGTGGACCCTCTCAGCCTCTACTCCTATCTCAATTCTTATGTATCAACTCCTAAAACAAGACCATGGAGTCACTAATGGCCACACCTCTCCGGAGACCAGAAGAATTTTCTACCAGGCAATGTATAACTACCATACTCTAAAAGAACCAGAGAGGGCAACAGAATCCCAGGCATAAAACACATACTCCAAAAGACAAGATATCAGAACTTAGAATTAAAATCTTTCCAAACCCAGAGGCCTAGACACCATCATATAAACACAATCAATGACAGCCAGGACAATATGTCTCTACAATAGCCCAGCAAGTATACCACAGCAGATCCTGAGTATTCTAACATAGCTGAAGCACAAGAAAAAGATTTAAAGCAGCCTTCATGAATATGAGAGAGGTTCTTAAAGAGTAATGAATGAATCTTTTAAAAGAAATTTATGAAAGCACAATAAACAGTTGAAGGAAATAATTAAAACAGTTCAAGAACTAAAAGTAGAAATAGAATCAATAACACCCAAACTGATGCAATTCTGGAAATAAAAAATTTAGGAACTTGAACAGGAATCACAGAAGCAACCTTCACCAATAGAATATAAGAAATGAAAGAAAGAATCCAGGAAATATGAGGCACTGTGTAAAGAGGAAATTTAAGGATAATAGGAATGAAAGAAGGGGGATACAATGAAGTCAATGAAACAAAATATTTTCATCAAAATCATAGAAAAAAATCTGACCTAAATAAAGATATTAAAGTACATGAAGCCCACAGAACACCAAATAGATTGAACCAGAAAAGAAAGTCCTCTTAGCACATAATAATCAACAGCAAATATACAAGGAGAGAATATTAAAAGCTACAAGAGGAAAAGAGAAAGAAACATATAAAGTCAGACCTACTCTAAAGCCACAAGGGCTTGGCCTATGGGATACAGACTCTAAGAGAAAACAGATGCTAGCCCAGACTACTATACCTAGCCAAACTTTCCATAACCAGAGATAGAGAAAATAAGATATTTCATGATAAAGCCAAATTTAAACAATATCTACGTACCAATCCAGCCCTATAGATGGTGCTAGAAGAAAAATGTTAACTATTACCAAGAATCCAGAAGGAACAGATAATCTCAGACAAGCAAAATCAAGAGACAAAACATACCACTACCACCACCACTGTCAGCAACAGCAAAAATTAAAAGGATTAAATAACCATTGGCCAATGCTATCTCTCAACATCAATCATCTCAATTCTCAATAAAAAGATATATATTAAGAGAATGGAATTTAAAAAAAATCCATTGAAAAAATCATTCTGTTGCATAAAATAAGCACGGTGTAATATCAAGGATAAATCACCTCAAGGTAAAGAGATGGTAAAAGATATTCTAATCAAATTAACATAACAGTCTGACAAAATAGACTTCAAATCAAAACTAATCAGAAGATATAGGGAAGGACACTACATATTCATCAAAAGAAAAATACATGAAGAAAACAATGAAATTCTTACCATCTATACACCAAATACATGGGTAACCAAGTCCATAGAAGAACTATTACTATAGCTTAAATTACAATATTGACCCTCACATATTAAAAGTGGGAGATTTCAATACCCAATTTACCCATAGATAGTACACCCAGACAAAATCTAAACAGAGGCATGCTGGAGATAACTGAAGTTATAAACCAAAGGAACTTAATATGGTTACAGGACATTTCACTCAAATGCAAAAGAAATAAACCTACTTCTTAGCACCTCAGGGAATTTTCTCCAAAATTGCCCATATACTTGTACACAAAGCATATTCAACAGATACAAGAAAATCGAAATAATACCTTGTATCGTATCTGACCATCAGGGAATAAATCTGTAAATTAGCAACAACTAAACAACAGAAAGCTTACAAACTCATAGAAACTGAACAGCTCTGGATGGAATAAAGCTGATCAATACCAAAATTAAGAAAGAAATTAAAGATTTTTCTAGAATTGAAAAAAATTCACTATATACCTGAACTTATGCAACAAAATGAAGGCAGTTTCAAGAGGCAAGTTCAAAGTACTAAGAACTTCCATTAAAAGTAGCTGGAAAGAGTTGATACTAGTTATTTAACAAAATACCCGAAAGCTCTAGAAGAAAAGGAAGAAATCACACCTAAAATGATTAGATAGTAAGAAATAATCAAACTCTAGGCTGAAATCAATAAAACAGAAACAAAGAGAACAATATAAACAATCAATGAAAGAGTTGGTTCTTGGCTAAAATCAATAAGATAGACAAATTCTTTTCAAAATTAAGTAAAAGGGAGAGAAAAGATACAAATTAACAAAATTAGAAATGAAAAGAGGAAATACTAATAAACTCAAGGAAATCCAGAGAAATTTGAAGGGCATGACTTAAAAACTTTTACTCCACCAAATTGGAAACTCTAGAAGAAATGTATAATTTTCTTTTTTTCTAAATTAGATATTTTCTTTATTTACATTTCAAATATTCTCCCCCTTCCTGGTTTCCCCTCTGGAAAAAAAAAACCCTATTCCCTCCTGCACTCCCCCTGCCGACCCCCCGCTCACCAACCCACCCTCTCCTGCTTCCTGGCCCTGGCATTCCCCTACACTGGGACATAGATCCTTCACAGGACCAAGTACCTTCCTCCCATTGATGAAAAACAAGACCATCCTCTGCTAGATATGCAGCTGAAGCCATGAATCTCACCATGTGTACTTTTTAGTTGGTAGTTTAGTCCCTGAGAGCTCTAGGGGTACTAGTTAGTTCATATTGTTGTTCCTCCTATGGGGCTGCAAACCACTTCAGCTCCTTGGGTCCTTTCTCTAAATTCTTCATTGGGGAACCTGTACTCAGTCCGATGGATGGCTGTGAGCATCCACTTCTGTATTAGCAGAACATTGGCAGAGCATCTCAGGAGACAGATATATCAGGCTCCTGTCAGATAGCACTTGCTGGCATCCACAATAGTGTATGTGTTTGGTGATTGTGTATGGGAAGGATCCCCAGGTGGATCCGTTTTTGGATTGTCCTTCCTTCAGTCTCTGCTCCACATTTTGTTTCTGAAACTCCTTTTACCGGAAGACCCAGAAATACCACTTCTGAACATATACCCAGAAGATGCTCCAACATACAATAAGGACACATGCTTCACTATGTTCATAGCAGCCTTATTTATAATAGCCAGAAGCTAGAAAGAACCCAGATATCCCTCAACAGAGGAATGGATACAGACAATGTGGTACATTTACACAATGGAGTACTACTCAGCTATTAAAAACAATGAATTTATGAAATTCTTAGGGAAATAGATGGATCTGGAGGATATCATCCTGAGTGAAGTAACCCAATCACAAAGAACACACATGGTATACACTCACTTATAGGTGGATATTAGCCCAGAAGCTTGGAATACCCAAGGTACAATCCTCAATCACAAGAAACTCAAGAAGAAGAAAGACCTAAGTGTAGATACTTCAATTTTTCTTAGAAGGGAGATAATTTTCTCAGTACAAACCACATACTGATGTTAAATCAAGACCAGATAAGCAATGTAAACAGACCAATAACCCCTAGTGACATAGAGTCATTACAAATCTCCAAACCAAAAATAGATAGATAGATAGATAGATAGATAGATAGATAGATAGATAGATGATAGATGGATAGATAGATCGATCAATGGATGATAGAATAACTTTAAAAAACTAAGACCATATAGTTTCATCACAGAATTCGACAAGACTTTCAAAAAAAGTGTTAAAACCAATTCTCCTCAAATTATCCAACAAAGTAGAAACAGAGTAATAGCTTCCAATTCACTTTAAGAGACCAGTTATACTGATAGTGAAACTATGAAAGACCTAACAGCAACAAAAGAGAATTAGAGATCAATTTTCCTTATAAATAGATGCAAAAATTCTCAATGAAGTATTTGCAAACCATATCCATGAACAAATCAAAAATACTATACACCATAATCAAGTAAGATTCATCCTAGAGATGAACTATGTAAGCTTATAAATGTAATTCACCTTATAAACAGATTATGACATTATCATATCATTTGATGCATAAAAGCCCTTTGACAAATTCCCACAGGACTTCATGATAAAAGTCAGGAAATTAGGAATACAAGGGACATACCTCAACATAGTAAAGACAAGCCCATAATCAACATCAATTTAAATGTAGAGAAACTCAACACAATTCCATTAAAATGAGGCACAAGACAAGGTTATCTACTTTCATCATTTCCATTCAATATAGTGCTTGAACTATTAGGTAGAACAATAAGAAAACTAAGGAGATCATGTAGATAAAAATTAGAAAGAATGAGGTTATAGAATTTTATTTGCATATGATATGACAGTATTTATAAGTGACCTTAAAACTTCTACTAAGAAACTTTTACAACTGACAAACACATTCAGCAAAGTAGCTAGATACAAAATTAACTTAAAAAATCGGTAGCCTTTCTATCTATAAACAAATGAGAAATGAACTAAGAAAGAAATCAGGGAAATGATTTTTTCTTCAATAGACTCAAATACTATAAAAAATTTGGGGTAACTCCAAGAAAGTGAAAGAGTTGTAGGATAAAACCTTAAGATCCTGGAAAAAAAACTGAACAAAATATCAAAATATAGAATGATCTCTCATGATGACAGATCAGTAGGATTAATATGGTAAATATTTCCATCTTATCAAAAGCAATCTGTAGATTGAATTCAATCTTCATCAAAATTTTTAACACAATTCTCAGATCTGGAAAGGGTGATGCTCAGCTTTATATGGAAGTGCAATAAATTAATTGAAAATCCAGACATAAATCCACAGAACTATAGACATCTGAGTTTTGATAGAGACATCAGAAATACATACTGGAGAAAAGATAACAAACCATATTTATGACCCTATACAAAACTCAAGTCCAAATGGGTCAAAGACATCAACATAAAAGCAAATATAGTATAGACTAGGTTTCCTTCTCCGGTGACATTTTCTAAAGATTTTACTTTTTAGACATGGATTTATTGCCTTTATATTACAGGGGTAACCAATTACCCCAGAGTAGGTGCAGAGACCATTTGATAACATTTTATTGTTCTTCAAAAGTTATTGGGCGATAGTTTTTGGTTTCGTCCTTTTCTAAACTTACCACAAGAGACTGGAAGGCCTTATTGATATTTTTAGAGACAATTCTGATCCAATTTCTCCTAGATCTTTATTTAAGAAGAGATATCTGCTTTACAGTAGGTGGATAAGACTATTGAGTATCTATTCATTACTTGCATCGATTATTCATTACCTTTACATTGTTGTGACAGTAAGAACCTGTTTGTGGATCCATTCAAGGATGTCTCCAAAACATATTTTCATGCCATTTTTTGAAGCTCTTGCACAGACAATTATGCTGGGTGAGATGCTAATGTTAACTTACCTTGACAAAGAGTCAGATGTTATTTTCCCACCCTTTTTTACCTTGGAGCTAGACTATTGGCTTTTTGTACAGATTTACTACTTATTCAATTTAGATTCCTAGAGTCTATAGATATTCTTCCCCCAAGATAGATTATTAAAGTTTTTTATATACATGAAGTTATCTTTCCAAGGTAACTGCTTGGAAGACTATAGACAATGCCCTTGTAGTGTTTACTGATGGCACCTCCAAGAAAAGAGCTAGATTTCTCATCTATGAAAAACAAGTGATTGTATATACTCCTGGTCTCTCTGCTCTATTGGCTGGTTAACTACAGTTTTATAGGCCATCGAAGCTGTGTCCTAAATGTGTTAATTTTTTTCTCCAGTCCCACATTTGAGAGATAGACCCTATAGGGCTGGTACCTTTAGTGCCTGACATATAGATATTACTCTTTACGCAGAATTTAGAAGGCTTAATTTTACAGGTCTGCATTTTTACCTGTTCAAGATTTATTTCTGCTTCCCTGCAATCAGGAGAAGCCTCTTAACATTTTTCATTTACAAGTTTTCAGTGCTATTTATAGTTTGCTCAAAACTATTTTTACAGACAACGGGCCTTCTTTCACCAGGAAAGATTTTCTTTTTTTTCCTTTTCTAAGATTTTAATTGTTGTTTGCATGACTAAATTTTTTTCTTTTTAGACCAAAGGGGGAAAATCTACTCCCCAGAGGCTTTTTTAGGTTTGCCTCCAGCCTTGGTCTCCTGAGTGCTGGGACTACAGACATCCAGCTTTGGTTAACATCTAGCTTTTTAACTTTGATGACAAGGCTCCTGCTGGAAGAGGTGGGCCCGCTGTGGCAGACCACTCAGGCTGCCTTTTTTCTGGCTATTGTTATTCTCCTGCCTGTGCCTAGTTGCTTAGTCTTCATTTTTCTTCCCTTTCTTTTGTTCTGTAAGCTGGCGGGGTTTTTCCTGCCTGTTTTGTATGAGTTTTTCTTTTATTCCGAAGCCTTTTCTACATGTTTTGAACGTGTTTTTTCCCGTTTGCTTTGGAAATCTGCTTTAGAAATCACGATTAAAGCAGAGAGCTCACCCTGAGCAAAGTTTCGTGATCGTTTCAAGGTTTAACTGGATCAGGGGACATCCCGAAGTGCCTGGATCCTGCTAAATTACCAGCTTTTCAAGAAAAATCTGCTTTTCCCGACAAAGCAGAAACTAATTAACCATGTTTTACCCGGACCAAAACTCGTTTGAGTCTCTTGTTACTTTCTGAAGAGCAGGCGACACCCGAGGGTGCCTGGTTTACCACTGAGATTCCAGCATTTCAAAGGTTAATGCTATCACTGAGATGACAAAAGACTAATTTGTATTATCTTGAGACCTGTTTCCTGGCAACAGACCCCAGAGTGCTGGCGAACAAAAGGACTGATCCCAACCACCCTGCCCCAAGCATCAAGAAGTCAGAGTTTTCTGCTTTCAGAAGAATCATAACAGCTTCCGTACTTTGCAAGTTTCATGGACATATCCTGGCATTTCTGTATGGAAGGATGGTGCAAAGGGAATCTAGTTCACTGATTATGAAGTCTGCCCAGACGGAGGCACATACCTAGTGGCTGTACCTCTGCCAGAGACACTCTTTAGTCCAGTATGCTTTGCCCATTGAGTCAGGGAAGACAGAGTCAGTGAGAATTTCAGATCCCTAGCTAATGCATTGCTATGATTCCCATACAGTATATGTGCCGAGCTAAACTTGCCTTGATCCTGCCTCTTGTTTTGAAATTAATAAGGGGTGAACTGTGGTCTCCAACCTCCCTTTGCTTGGGAGTGACTTGGTTTCCTTACGCAGCCCCAACGAGACTGGAGGCTGGGGCTGGACACCCCGCTGTGTGGAACACTGACTGCTGCTCCTTAGATCAAAGACTGAGCAGGTCTCATGTTTATGTTAAAAGTTTGCCGGATCTTCCTTTCAAGATCTTCCTCCGGTCTGGTGTTAATGGATTTTCTCGTGTTTATGTTAGATGGGCGAGCTTCGATTTCCTCTGGGTCTGATTCTTAAGCATAACTATAAATACTGAGTGAATTACAGTAAAGCTCTCTCATCATCACATCTACCTGGCGTCCGTGTCCTTCCTTACTAACTGTTTGCCTTCTCAGGTACTCAATTATCTCCAGTCCAAGAAGCACCCACGAAGGAAGAGAGACTGCGGGATGGTCTCCTTCAATGTACAAAGACCTCATGTTGATTGCTTCTCTATTCATAATAGGCAGAAACTGGAAATAACATAAATGTCCTTCAACAGAAGAATAGTTAAAGAAAATGTGGTACATTTACGCAGCCATTAAAACAAACAAATAAAGCACCCCAAAAAAACCTAAACCAAATCAAACCAAAAAACAATGCAAAAACTGACATTATGAAAGTTGTAGGTAGATGAATATGACTAGAAAAAGTCATCAGTGAGTTAATCCAGACCCAGAGAGACAAACATCATATATATTTGCTTATATGTGGATATTAGTGGTTAAATCAATGGTAAGCTACAATCCCTAGAAGCACAGAGTTTAGTTATAGAATGAGGGACTAGAAAGTATAGGAAGATAGAAAATGAAAACAGAACAGACAGTTGTGGAACAGCAGTATCAAGTGGGGAGGGGGACAAGGGAGGGAATGGGGAGAGACAGCTAAAATGAAGTGCCATTTGAATCATAGTATGGAAAGCTAATATATGTATACATTTTAGAAAGCTTTTAATCTAAATTAAAATCACCAAATAAATGGGGGGAATGGACTACCAGCTTGCAATACAAGATTTAGGTTACACCTAATTGAGTGGTTGGGCTTCATAGTCCCATGGGAGTCTTAAAACAACCTAGGCTGTTGACAATAGGTTGCTCTCCACAAACTGATAGAAACCCCATATTGCTGAAGACCACACCTACACAATTCATTGAACATGACTAGTTGGTGCATTCACCCTAGTGTACTAGTGTCTTTGATATGGAAGGTACTCTGCCAGGCTACCAAGAGAAAAAACTTAAGCACAAACCTTCCACAAAAACTGTGATCCACAGTGGTCTCTTGCCTGCAAGTTGTGCTAAGACAACAGGTAGCATAGAACTGGTGGGAGAAACCAGCTGATGTCTGATTTGACATAAGGCCACTGCGTGAGATGGAACCTATACCTGACACTGCTTGGGTGACTAAGAACCAGAGACTAGATAATCCAGGGGCCTCAGGTAAAACCAGATAAGACTGAGTTAACATATACTTCCCCAAATGTAGTGACAAAATTACTCTTAGCATGATATCCTGCTATATTTGTAGATCTGTGACTTGCTCAGCCATTGTCAGAGAAGCTTCCTCCTGCATAGGGGAACAAATACACAAAACTCACAGGCAGACAATGCAGAGAGTTGGAGACCTTGGAATACTAGCCCTAAATGGGATGTCTGTACCAAATCCCTCCTTCCAGGGCTCAGGAAAGCATGAAAGAGTGAAAAGAGTGTTAGAGCCAGAAGGGATGGAAGACACCAAGGAATCATGACCTCTATACTAATATGAGCAAAACTCATATTACATCACAGAGACTGAGGCAGCAGAGCCTACACTGGGTCTGTACCTCTATTTACATATCATCAGGTTTACTGTTTTTGTGACATTTGTAAGTATGTGAATGAGTAAGTAGGTCTCTGAATCTTCTGCCTTCTATTAGGCTAAATTTATTTTGTTGGTTCGTTTTGTACAACTCCAATATGATAGATTTTGTTTTACCTTATAATTTATCTTGTTATATTTAATTATTATCTCTTAGAAGATTGGTTTTTTTTCTAATTAGAGGCAGAAAGGGAGTTGATCTAGATGGGAGGGGAGGTAGGGAAGGGCTGAGAGGATTCGATGAAGAAGAAATAGTAATTAGGATATATTTTATGAGGAAAAAACTGCAGTTTTAATAAAAGGAAAATAAATCTTTAAAAATTACCTCTTCATTCCATGTTCATTGCTCAAGTGAAATTAATGATATTTGTTAGTCAGCTAGAGCCAAATACATACATTAATTCCTGAGCAGCTTCTGGTTATTGCACAGATTTATCAGTAAAGATGCTAATCTGAAGAACAGTGACTTAAGAGCTTAATGCAGGCTGGGCAGTGGTGGCCCATCCCTTTAATCCCAGCACTTGGGAGGCAGAGGCAGGTGGATTTCTGAGGTTGAGTCCGACCTGATCTACATAATGAGTTCCAGGACAGCCAGGGCTATAAAGTGAAACCCAAAGAGCTTAATGCATGCTGGCATTCTTGGTTCCTTCTGTGTATCATCTGTAGCATGTTCAAAGTTAGAAAGATTCCAAGGAAGGTTCACAGGTAGCGTGAACCTTTCTCAAGCTGGCTGTGATGATGTCTGCTGTCTATGTGTCTGTCTGTCTGTCTGTCTTGGTCTGTCTATCTGTCTAACTAACTAAATTTGTAAAATTTAGCAAAGGACTTAGGAAGAACCATGCAAGCCAAACCCAGGAGGAAGATATGAACTCACTGTGTTTCTGTAACTTCCAGCCTCAGGGTCCCCATGGGCCTGGCAATAAGCCTAGCCAATGGCTACAGGGCCATCTTCACTCTGGTATAAAATTTTTGTTTTAATGTTTCAGCCCAAAGGATTACTTTACGTGGCCTGATGACATTTTGTACTTGGAAGGAGCCACTTTGGTTCTGGGCCTAAGAGCTGTTTATATGCTTCCCTCTGCTCCCCATCTGTAAATGCTCAAAGTCCTCTCAGTGGTCTATTGCTGTCATCATGCACCAGTGCTTTTAGCCAACTGTTCACAAAGTTCTGGAGTTTTTGTTGTGAACCCTGAGAATGGAATTTCACTGGCTTGCAGTTCTCCAGCATTTGAATATCCATTAGGCACACATTTTTTCTAATTGGGGTCTCTTTTAAAAATTTTTCTCTTCCTTCTAGTCTATTCTCTCCCATGCATCCCTGGTTTAGACAGGGTACACAGTGTGTTGTCTCATCCCGGCAGGGTGAACTTATTTTTGGCCAAGATTCCCACTGGTGCACCCCTCTCTGCCTTGAAGGATCTGTTGGCCTTTATCCTTTTATTTATATATCCCTACAGCACTAATAGCCCAGAAATGTTGCTACTACAAGCTCAGAAGCTATAAGTTACTCAACAGATTATTTGATTCTAAATAAACATGAGATATATTATTAATAACCGAGGAGTTATTTGGTTCAAATGCTATGATTAGACACCCAAAGCAATGATACTATATAGATTAATACCTTGAAGTCTTGACCTATCACTCATATCTCAACATATGGAACTTTTTCCCATCTGACTATTCACACAGGAAATTGGGAATATATTTCCATCATCAATGGAAGCCGGTAGAAGGATTTCTTTTTCCAGAGCATGTTGCTACAGACTGGGTGGTTTAAACAACAAACATTTTTTCCCCTACAATCCTGGCTTGGTAGGTCAAAGGAAGGTATGAGCAGATTCAGTATCTGTGCATGCTCTCCCTTCTGCCGTGTAGAGAGCTACAGCTGCACTGTTTCATCCTCACTTGTCAGAGTACAGAGAAGGAAAGGAAACTCGCTTGTATCTTCTTATGAATGCACCGATCCTGTCATGGAAGCTCCACTATGTTACTTAGTGATCCTCCAGTGGCCCCATTTCTCCTTCTCCTTCTCCTCCTCCTCCTTCTTTGTATTATTAGTAAATTTATTAGTTATTAATTAATTAATTTTACACACTGACCATAGTTTCCTTTCCCTCTTCTCCCAGTCCTTACCCCATCACTCCCTTCATATATGCCTCCTCTGTTTCTCTTCAGAAAAGGGGAAGCCTCCAATGGATATCAACTAGCCTTGGAATATCAAGTTGCAGGAAGACTAGGCTCATTGTCTCCTATTGAGGCTAGATGAGGGAACTAAATAAGAGGAAAGAGCCCAAAAGGCAGGCATCAGAGTCAGACAGGCCCTGCTCCTGCTGTTAGGCTTCCTACATGAAGATCAAGCTGTAAACATGTACAGAGGGCCTATGCATGCTCACTAGTTGACAGTTCAGTCTTTGTGAAAACCTATAGACAAAAATTAGTGGATTCTCTGGGTTTTCTTGTGGTGCTCTTGACCCCTCTGGCTCCTATGATCCTTCCTCCACATTTTCCATAGCTCTGCCTAGTATTTGACTGTGGGTCTCTGCATCTTGTTTCCATGAGTTACTGAGTGAAGCTTCTCAGATAACAATTATGTGAGCCTCTGTGAAAGTATTTCTTTGGGGGATTCTCTTCCCTTTTTCCTACCAAATAACTGCAGGGCATTTCTATGCTCTTCTCCAGCCCATTCTAGCTCCCAAATAAGTGGCATAGAGACTTGGTATATTTTTTAACAAGGTGCAAGCTTAGCCTGGACAGGTTTGGGGTTATTCTAACAGAACTAGGCTGATAATACTCATGGTGTAGTGTTTTACCTGCATCTGATCTTGCCCTGGCTTACTTTGATCTATGTGTGTCCTCATGGCTGCTCTCCCATCTCAACTTCATGGCAAATCCTCCTGGCCTTCCTGCCACACCCACTCCAGTGGAGTCTGCATAAGTCCAAAAGCTTGGCCACAGTCCTGAGGCAAAAAGTTTCAAGGAATCTGGTCTCTTGGAGGTCTTTGGTGTTCTGTAACATGGCCATGGTCCATGGAGGGTTTTGCATGCTTTCTTTCAGTATTGTTCTATTATAGGTATAGAGGTGCCCCCAAGGAATATTTGACAAATAGCCAAGTTAGATTAGACATTGTTTCCTGGCCTCCACCAATGTTCCAACATCCTAGTCAATGCTGAGCCGACCCTGGGCTTGGAAATTTGTAAGAATGTTACTTATTTAGACAAAATGCCTTCAGTGTTGAAAGAGAGATAGTAAAAAAATTCCAGCATTGCAGTTTACTGGATAAGAATTAATAATCCCAGGGCAAGTTCAACAAAGTAAACTTAGAATTCTCATTACAGTCATGTATGGCAGACTACATTACATAATAGAAGAAAGTTGATGGGTGTCTCTGGCAAATGGAGGTCCCCTACAAAAACTTAGAATAACAGTTATGACACTCCCATTTACAGTAATTTATAATAGTTTAAGAAGGAACTAGAGTACTTTAGATAAGGCTGACTTTATTTCAATTGTAACTACTGCCTAGTTCTTGCTGATTTTCATGTGTGCATTTTCTGTTTTGTTTAAAGAATCATTATGTATCAGATGACCTTAATGTACCTTGGCTGTTGTATTACCTAACTTCTTTTTTTCTTCTGTAATGACCATAAGAGTCTGATATTTACTTTGAGAAACTATACTCAGATTCAGCCCTCTCTTGTATTCTTGTCTGTTTGTCACTCACTGTTGCCCATGCAGTCATCTTGCCAGCAAGAAGACAGGCGGACACTAGGATCCTTCTGCAGCAAGCGTTTATTGCCTCATCCAGAGGAA
>NW_022196898.1:10974592-10975302 GCF_008632895.1 Mastomys coucha
GTTTGGGGAAGGTTGCCCGTCTCTGGGTACCCTGGAGCTGGCGTAGCTCGTCTACTCTGACCCTGCTGAGTGGTCGCTAGCAAAGGCGCTATTGGCCAGGGGAGGGACGAGATGGCAGGTTTTATGATTTGTGTAGAATGGACAACCACACCACAGGAGAAGTTCTCTGTTCAATGGCCACAAGTGCCTGAGTAATGACTACCTTGTCACGTTTTTGTTGGGATTTGAGCTTACAGATCAACCAAAGCAAAAACACCAGACCACAGCATAGGGCTGCACCAAACAGGCCGACTCCCACCCATTCCTTAAAATAAGAAAGGGCTGAAGAAATCCAGGAACCGAATCCTTCTGTAAACGACAGATCCAGACGTGTAGAGTTCACTCGTGCGATGGCAAGCCTCAGTCTCCTCAGAGTATCATCAAACTCGGCAGTCCAATTCTGGAGTAGAAACTTCAACGGGCACAGCCTCAGCATCAGCAGACAGGTCAGGATCTGAGTCCCGAAGGGCCGGTCGTGATCCGTCCTCCTTCGCCTCAATTCTTCTTGTTAGCCTCTCTGGTACCCAAATCGGGTTATCTTCTTCCTGTGGAAAAACACAAACGGCTCCCTTGGATCTTATTAAAATAGGATCTGGGCCCTTTCATTGACCAGTCAAAACATCCTTCCATTTTGCCATCTCCTTTGGCCTGTCAGGTTCTGAGCAATGACG
>NW_022196898.1:10976103-10977996 GCF_008632895.1 Mastomys coucha
CACCAGCATCCTCAAACACTGGAAAGGCATGCAAGAGTTTACTCTTGTCTCCTCCAGACAAAAAGGAAAACGAACAGCATCCATCAGTGCTCTCGCTCCCTTTCGCTTTCGATTCTGGAGAGGCGGCAAATGCTCATCCGGATGATACCTCTCTTGCTTATAGCGAGCCGCTTCTCCCTCCAAGTCTTCCTCCTCGGAGGGGCTCAATTCCTCAGAGCTATCAAGCTCGAGGGCCTCCAATTTCTTAACTGGGTATAGGGGCTTCCATCTCGAAGCTCCATCCCTTTCTCTAGTTTTCTCTCCCAGGGCGTCCTTTCCCTTATCTCTCCCTTCCACAGGTCGAGCGGAAGGGTCTGTGTTCTTGGGTATACCCTTTTTTCTCTTTTTTCTCTCCCTTTTATCCTGGCTAGCCCCCACTCTCCCATTACGCTCTGTTTCTGACATGCTATCTTCTAACTCCTCAAGTGCCCTCTGTCCCGACACTACAGAGGCACAGCATTTCTCATCCTCCAGGCAAGAATGTATCAAATGCCAAATAGACATCGTAACAAGTGCCACTAGCACAATTACCGCGGCTTCAGCCGCGCTCTCTAACCTTGAGGAAGGATCGGAGAAATTAAAACCAAACAGCATGCCTCTCAGAGCTTACCTTTGTCCTGCAGTTCTGAATCCTCTCCATGAATGGAGGGTCTCCTCGGCACCAGTGGTTGTAAGGCTCTCCCGGCGTCCCGGGCTTCGGCACCAGTTGTTGCCTGTGCAGTCGTCTCGCCAGCAAGAAGACACACGGACACTAGGATCCTTCTGCAGCAAGCGTCCAGAGGAATAAAGGACCGAGCCAATAATCGGCACTGCTTATATACACCACAGTGCGGAATGTCCGCCCACAGCAAGGCGTGTCCGCCTATGATTGGCTGTTTGCTCATCACCCCAAGTGATGCCCCAGGATGGGCCTTGACTTGGCGTCTTTCACTCTACGCACATGCGCAAACAGTTGTTTACCAGGAGTCGACAGCGGAAGTAGGCGCCATCTTGTCATGGCAAATGCCTCTCCAGCTCTACCACTCTCCACAACTCACGAAATCCTTGCTCACCTGAGTACTAGAAACCTGATTCTCTCTGGGTTGAAGAACCATGACTGGGTTGGCCCCAGGCAATTTCCAAATGGTTTCTCCATACCCTCTTTTCCTCATGGTCCCTCTCTACCTCTCCCATTTCCTTCTGGGACTATGGACTGGGATTGGAAGCCCCACACAGCATTTTTATTAACCAATCACAGGAAATGGAAAACAAATATTTTAACATTTATTGCACTATGATGAAAAAAGTTAAATGAATTCAATTGATCAGAATTTGCTAACATTTAAAAACATTTTAAGTAAATAGAATTAAATCACATTCTTGTTTCCCTTTTGTACCCTAACTCCTCGCAGAGACCCCTTTCAATACCTGCAATATCTTTTTTGTCATATTCCTTAAAATTTATAAAATATAAAATAAAAATAAATATTATAAAAGTTGTTTGATATGAAACAACAATCAATTTAACAGTTTTATGTAGATGCTTGTCTATAGCAATATTGAAAATACATATGTTTTTCTCAATATAAATTTTAAATAACTCCAAACATATTAACTGTATATTTCAAAATAATACATCACTACTAGTATTTTCTTAAATGAATATAAATATTTAAAGGCTTTTTGTTTGTTTGTTTTGTATTTAGTACAGTTTAAAATCTTGGCTCTTACTATGGTACAAGCCCAAAATAAGAACAATTTTTAGACATTGAATTTCATTGTAATAAGGCTGTACTACAATAACCCGCACATCACCAAAGGATTTTACCTCCAACGTAGCTAAGCTGAGAGTTGATAGTTCTGCTGCACCAAGAA
>NW_022196898.1:10979444-10986711 GCF_008632895.1 Mastomys coucha
GGCCCATTACATTGGGAGTCTTCACTCTCTTCTATACCTATTATCCTTAGGTTTGGTCTTCTCGTTGTATTCTGGATTTCCTGGACTTTTTGAGTTAGGAGCTTTTTGCTCTGTACTCCATTTTTAACTGGATTATTTGGTTTGTTGATGTCTAGTTTTTTCACGTCCCATTTATTAATTGATCTTAGTGCCTGAGCTATTGGTTGTTTGTTCAGGAATTTGTCTCCTGTGCCAATGTGTTTAATGAAGTTCCCCACTTTCTCTTCTGTTATATTTACTGTGACAGTTTTTATGTTGAGGTCTTTGATCCACTTGGACTTGAGTTTTGTGCAGGATGATAGATATATATGTTTCTATCTGCATTCTTCTACATACAAACTTACAATTAGACCAGCACCATTTGTTGAGGATATATCTGTCAATGTAATTTGCCATACATATAAACTAAGGGAAATAATCCACATACTTATCTCATTACATGCTGAAAAATCCTTTGACAAAATCAAACATCCCTAAAAGATAAGAATCTTGGCAAGATCAGGGATACCAGGCACATACCTAAACATGAAAGAACAATATGAGTCGCATTTCTCCCCATTTAAGGAATCCATTTGCCTCCATTTTGAGGACCAGGCCTGATTTCGGAAAAGACTGTAAGGCACCAGCTTCAGGAATAGACCGTAAGTCTTAGAAACTAGGTCATAAGGCATCAGCTCTAGGAACAAACCGTAAAATCCAGAACAAGATCATAAAATCCTCTCCCAAATAACAGCCTGACGATAACCACAAAAATCTTATCTCAGAATGGGCCATCTGTGCTGGACATGATTGAACACTCATGACATGGGAATATAGACCACTGATCACCTGTGACCCCCTAGCACCCACTAATGAAATTTTAGATTACCTATCCTTGTAGAGAGTTCCCCCAATTTCCTATAAGATAGTCTATGTGTCTTTATCTGGGGTCACTATTTCAAAGAATGGTTGACCCCTGAATGCTGGTTGTTTCAGCAGAATAAACACCTTTTATATTTGAATCTGGGGTCTTCTTTCAGTGATTTTTGGACCCTTACAAATGTATCTACTTGATACAGATTTTCCAGTTTGCTTCTTTCTGTGTCCTGCTTTGTCTCTGTAAATTTCTCTGCCTATATTTTGCTTGTGTGCTATTCTAAGAGATCTCTCTCTGTCCATGTTCTGCTTGCTTGTGTGTTTGTCTGTGTGCGTATGTGCCTGTGTGTATATGTATCTGTGTGTGTGTTTGTCTCTATGTCTGTGTGTGTGTGTGCATGTTTCTGTGGGTGTCAATTCTCCAGGCAGTTTTTTTTTATCCTAAAAAAATTCTCTGGACAGCTCATCTGCAGAATATTGGTCATTTATTTTACATATCAATTCAGTCGTTTAGTCTAATTCTTAAGAGACAGCAACCATTTATTTTCCCTTAATATTGCAAAAGAATTCAGAGATTTCTCTACCTTTGTTAAGCACAAATGATGAACTAATAAGTTGGGACCCTGCCCAGAAATTATCATTTTTACTACAAATGGGCCTAACCTTGCTCTGTCCAAGACTGACCTTGAATTCAGAAATCTGCCTGCCTTTGTATCTTTATGACAAGCTGGCTCATAGTATAGCTACCTTTGTTCCTTTAGATTCATGAAGCCCCTCTTCATTCATATTGCAACCTTATATTTTGCATAGTTGAGAAACTATTTGTGTGTGTGTGTGTGTGTGTGTGTGTGTGTGTGTATTAGTATAGAATAGAGTTTATTCAGGGCATAGGGAGGGTAGTTGAGAGGGTAGTAGAGACAAAGAAAGACAGAGAAAGAGAGAGAGTAGAGGGGTAGAGACCAGCCATGAGCACTGGAGAGAGAGGGGGGAATGACTAGGAAGGAGGAGCAGGAGGGACAGGACAGAGCTAGAGCAAAAGGCAAGAGTGAGAAATTATATATTTTTGAACTTACATATTTAGAGATCTTTCCCATAGCCTTATGGGCTGTCCTGAAGGTCTCAGCATTTACCATTTTGCTAAGACATTAGCCACACCTTCACCTCCTGAACTCATTCTATCTCAGATTATCATGGAGTCATTAATATTAACAGAGAGGACATTTCTCTGAGAAATATGAAATATGTACATTATTATTCAAACAAGCCTTATGCCCACAACAGTCATTGACACTAGTGGAGGTTCATACCAGGTCCTTCTCCCAGAGAAGGAGCCATGTTACTACTCTGCCCCACCCAGGTTGAAGCTAGGCTCAGCATATCCTGTTTTGTTTTGCATATGAAGTTAAGTAGTATCCTTGCAAGATCTATAAAAAAGTGCTAAAGTATATTGCTTATGGTAAGATGACCATGCTCATTATGTCAATCCTACCAATTCATGAGCATGGGAGATCTTTCTATATTCTGACATCTTTAGTTTATTAAATTCAAAGACAAGTTCTTGTCATACAGTTCTTTTATTTGCTTGGAGTTACACCAAGATATTTTATTTTATTTTATTTCTAGCTTGGCACACATCTGACTGGAGGAACATTGTGGAATTGTATTGCCCTTTAACATAATTGGCTGGTGCTGGAAGCCAAACTATAAACTTAACTTCTGTTCTCCTGATTGGTAGTTTTTAGGAAATGAAGTACAAGGGGCAGGCTTGTAACCCGGAAACTGATGTTAAACTCAGATTTGTTGGATAGTAATGTGGAAACTCGTGTTAGGTGCTGGCATGTTAGTTAACTGGAGTTCAACCTTAGGTCAGGTTCTATAAGATGGAGTTTGAACCCAGGATCAGGTCTCTCATAACTTCTGGGGTTTGGGGTACCAATGTTTCATCTGGAGTTTCTAGTATTACATGTCCTCTTGGTAAATCAGAAATCACCTGCTAAAGTTATAGGCCAGAATATGGAACCCAGGGGATATGATGAATTGTAGGGCTGTTGGGTATGCTTCAAGGGAAATGCAGAGGAGGGGTTCTTACTTAAGGTCCTGTATTAGTCAGGGTTCTCTAGAGTCACAAAATTTATGAGTAGTCTCTACTTAGTAAGGGAATTTGTAGATTCCTTACAGTCTGTAGCGCAACTCCCCAACAATGGTCAGCAAGAACTGTGAATGGAAGTCCAAGGATCTTGCCATTGCTCAGTCCCACAAGGCAAGCAGGGGAAGAAGAATCTTTCTTCTTCCAATGTCCTTACATAGGTCTCCAGCAGAAGGTGTGGCCTAGATTAAAGGTGTGTACCACCACACCTGGATCTAGGACTTGTGTTGTCCCAGATGATCTTGAACACAGAGATCTCATTGTCTTAATCTCCTGGGATTCATAGCCACTATGTATCAAGATCTCCATGCTAAGATCAAGGTCAGAAACTTGTATCTCCAAGCCTCATGATCAGGATCACAAAGTGATCATTTTGTGTGGGCCAACTAATTCTGGAATTCTGGGTATTGGACCTGTCTTGGGCTATTATTGATATACCCAGTGACACACCATTGGAGAAAACTGATTTTCCCTGTGCTAGCTGGTATCATTTTAGCTTTTTGATTAGGAGTGGTGCCGCATGTGCATTTCCCCCATTTTAGTGTTGGGCCCTTTTCTGGTTTGAATCTGTTCAGGTCTTGTTCAAGCTGCCATAGTCTCTGAGAGTTCACATGTGTATCCCAGTTGTATCTGGAAGACAATATTTCCTTGGAGTTATGCCTCACCTCTTGCCACCTCTTCCATATCCCCTAATCTTGAGAGTTGGGGTTAGATGAACACAAACTATTTAGGACTGAGCAGTCTAAAGTCTCACACTTTCTATGTCATCATGTTTTCTAAAAACAACTTTATTGAGATATAATTTCCATAGCATAATATTACCCACCATCAATCAAGTCCTTAAGACCAGTAAATTTACTGTTTTGTGTGAAATCATTACTATCTAGCTTCACATCTTTTCTATCCTTATGGAATGGTTCCTTATGTCCCTTTATAAGCTAGTTCTTTCTGGATCCCTCAGGCTTACACACAAGCACTGATGTGCTTCGCATTTCCAAAATCTTCCCTTCCCCATGTGGCAGGATTTTCCCTATCCAATTAATTTAAATATTAGTGCAGCAAGAGGCCTGTGATTGGATGGGGAAAAGGAAGGCAGAGCAAAAAGTTGCAGAGAAGGGGAGCAAAATGGAGGGTGAGCAGGATGATTCAGATTCTGTGTGATTTTAAATAGCCACAGGTAGATATAATATTGTATAGGGATAGAATAATTGGGGTAACTTGTCTAATCTAGGTGGGCAGCTTGTACCATTATGAACTGGCCCTTAATTTATTGTGTGGGCATCTTGTGTATTGAGAATTTATTGATATATAAACTATAATCTTCTAGAGTTTAGTTTTATTGGGTTACTGGAATGTGGGACTGCTGTCCACGGGGACTTTATGGCTGAGAAGGTGGTACTGAGAGAAGAGAACTGGAGCTGGGCAGAACTCAATCAATCATTACTGGGGCTAGCCTACAGACAGAGGTAGCATTATGGCAGCAAAGCGTGGGTTTGCTAGATGTGCACCACAAAGGCCGGGGGGGGTGTTGAAGCATGGGGATGGTGTGGTAGTAATCAGTCAATGGGAACTTAGTGAGGAGCTGGGTAGAAAGATTTTGGAGCTCTGAGTCAGAGAGTCTCTGCAAGATAAGAACTGGCTGGCAAGACGACCAGGACTAAGAGTAGCAAGGGAAGTTGCCATTCTTTTTTAGTATCCTTGGATATTCCATGGTATATAAAGTCACAAAATATATGGACTTTTGCATCAGACATTGCTCATTTAGCATAAAATATTTGATATTTGTTCATATGCTGCAAGGATGCACATTCACATCTAAAAATGCACCAGTTACTTCCTAATTTGGGCTTTATGAATACCACAGACTCAATTCTTGTATTCATGTGTTTATATAGCCATGGTTTTCAGAGGGTGTCTTAGGGTTTCTATTGCTGTGACAAAATACCATGGCAAAAAAGCAAGTTAGCAACAAAGAGGTTTATTTGGTTTATACTTCCACATTGCTATTTATCATCAAAAGAAATCAAACAATGTAGGATCCTGGAGTCAGGAGTGGGTCAGAGGCCGTGGAGGGGTGCTAAATAATAGCTTACTTCACACTAATTACTTAGTCCACTTTCTTCTAAAACTCAAAACCACCGGCCCAGGTATGACACCACCCACCACCTCCCCGACTGATCACTATTTAAGAAAACACATTACAGCTGGATCTAATGGAGGTATCTCCTTAACTGAGAACTCTTTCTCTCTAATGACTCTAGCTTTTGTCAAATTGACACACAAAACCAGCCAATATGAATGCGATGCTAAGAATCATCCAGAGGAATTCAGGGCAGAAAGCCCACATACTATCCAAAGATATAGAAAGTAAGATGAGCTTCAAGAGTGGAGGATGTTGTATATTCATAGTAAATAACAATGAAAAATGGAGTAAACGTGTGAAAAAGAAGAGGTCTTAATAACCTGAACAGGAACTTCATCTCAAAGCACATCCTGCTGGAAGTTGTGCATACACAGATATACATGTAACAATTCTCATGTCTCATTAATATTCTTGGAATTCTTGTTTCTATGACATTTACCCCCTCTGTTCTCTCATGGATTCTCTCAGTTCCTTTCAGGAACTTCCTCAACTCCCACCTGGGAGCTGCCTACTAAGTTCTACAGCTTCTCTACATGCTCCTGGGTTTGCCACCCTTTCCTTACCCACGTCTTCTCAGACCTACCTGCTATATCTTTCCTTGTGCTCTTCAGGGTGTGTACATTGCAAGTTTTCTTATCTCCTCTGAGGAGCTTCCTGCTAAGTCCCAGAGCTTCTTTAAGTCCTTCTGAGCCTCTGACACCTTGTCCCTCTTTTCTCTCAACTCCTCCTGTAAGTTCTGCTGCTTCTCTACGTCTTTCTGGTTTCTACAGTAATGGAACCCCCTTGAGTAGAATTCCTTTTTGTGCTTTCTTGTCCCTTATAGCCATGTCCTCTGGCTCTTAGATGCCTTATCTTCCCTATCCCAGAGTTCTTTTTACAACTTCTTTATTCTTCTTCCATTCTCCCTTAGACTCAGTTTCTTTCTTGGATTCAAAGATTTTCTTAAAACCTATTTGTCTTACTGACAATGCCTTGACCTCAGTATAGCTAGATGGCCAAAGATGGCACACTCAAGTTCCAGAATTTTACAGATTGTAGCAACCTATGCAACTGCATAGGCAAATGGTTCCAAAATATTTTATCTTTATGGTTCTAGAACTTTCCACACTTTAATCTTTCGTCTCTATGAGCTCTGTGTGCTCTGCACTCAACAAATCTTTTAAGACTATTATATAAAGAATCTTTGTCTCAGGATTATTAGTTTCATTGGGTAAAGTTAAAGAATCTGTAAAAATCTACAACAAAATTTGGTTTAAGGCTTATAAGAAAAGGCTCATAGTTAAAATCTATACGTAGGTAATCTTAATTTGCTACAACATACAGTATATGTGATTCAATTCTATAATATACTATATATGTAACTTGGATTTAACTCTTGTTTTGAAAATTGATCTACTAGAAAAAATGTTTTACGTAGCAGCCATGTATCTTGCTTCCATCTTGGCTGATGACTTCATTAAGAAGGAAGCAACCGGTTGATTGGCAGCCACCATTACTAAAGTTAAAGAGTACATGCCATGTGACCTCACCATCTTAAAATGACCATTCTGTGTAAAGCAACAATTACAAAACTTCTCAGTCCTAGTGAGCCCTTAGGTTATCATTGTATTTTCTTTTAAACTAAGAAAGCAACAAACTCAACTATTTTGGATTATTATGAAATTTCTTATTATGATAAAACTTTAATGTTCTGAAAGTCTACTCAGATGAGCAAAAGCTGATTTAAGATGTATGAAAGGTCTACTCAGAATAACAAAACCTGAGTTAAGATATATGCCTAACTACATTTGCCTTTGCTTTTTAACAACAAGTGTCTAAGAATTTCAGATATGTGACAATATATTTGATAAATAAGATTTATAAATTCCTAAGATCTACTTATTGGCTTACAGACAATTCTGCTTGTCTCCTCCCAGGGACTTAGCAACAGGGACTCAACAACGGGGACTTAGCAATAGCTTTGTCATTATCTGCTCTCATTGCCTGCAGATGTGAGCCAGGTGCACAGGGGGAGCATATAAGGATGACTGCTCACTACCCCAGCACTCCCTTGTCTCTCTCTTTGCCTTTCTTTTTTTTTTTTT
>NW_022196898.1:10987801-11027991 GCF_008632895.1 Mastomys coucha
ACAATGGAGTACTACTCAGCTATTAAAAACAATAAATTTATGAAATTCTTAGGGAAATGAATGGATCTCTTTGCCTTTCTTTACCCTTCTTACTTTCTCTCATTCTTTTTCTCTCTCTCAGTTCCCATTTGTTTCTGGTCAGCTTCTCTTCCTCTTTTTCTGTCCTTCTCTGTCCCCTCCTCTGCTCTCATGGTTCTGTTACCCATAAATAAAGTCTATTTTTGATTTTGAGGTGTATTTCTGGATGCTGCAAAAGGACTATTTTCCAACCCATTCAGTTAATCTCTGTCTTTTTATTGAGGGATTGAAACCATTGTTATTGATAGATGTCAATGATCATTGGTTGTTAAATCCTGCTATTTTATTATTAGTGTTGGAATTGTTGGTGATGGTGTTGTTAGTGTGTTTATGTGTAAGAGAGTGCATGCATATGTTTTCTTTCTCTCTTTCTTTCCTTCTTTCTTTCTTTCTTTCTTTCTTTCTTTCTTTCATTTTTACTGGTGTGAGATTAATTATTTTCTGTTTTGTGGGTGTAGTTAAGATCTTTAGGTTTGATGTATTAGTCTAGTGCCTTGTATAGGGCTGGATTTGTCAATAGATGTTATTTAAATTTGACTTTTTTATGGAATATCCTACTGCAGATGCTACTGTATTCTTATGGAATATAGACTGCAACATATTTGTTCTGTCTCTTTTAATTTTTAGAGTCTCCATTGAGAAGTCAGGT
Organism: Mastomys coucha; assembly: GCF_008632895.1. Taxonomy (NCBI): domain Eukaryota; kingdom Metazoa; phylum Chordata; class Mammalia; order Rodentia; family Muridae; genus Mastomys; species Mastomys coucha. The sequence goes on from NW_022196898.1 coordinate 10,988,529, forward strand.
ATAATTCTAACAGTTTTGTCTTCATATGTTACTTGATCACTTTCTTTTGGAACGTTTAAACTCTTTCTTTGTTCCATATGTTTAGTGTTTTGATTATAATGCACCAAGGGGCGAGCAGACTTTCTTTTTTGGTCTAATCTATTTGATGTCCATGCATCTTTTTATAGGCATCTCCTTCCTTAGGTTAGAAAAATTTTCTTTTATGATTTTGTTGAAAATATTTTGGGATCATTGATTTGGGATTTTTCTCCTTTCTATCTTCATATTCTTAGGTTTGGTCTTTTCCTAATGTATTATATTTTCTGCATATATTATGTCAGGAAATTTTTTAGATTTAATATTTCTTTAACCAATGTATCAATTTTTTCTGTCATCTCTTTAATGCCTGAGATTCTCTCTTTCATCTCTTATATTCTGATGGTGAAACTTGCCACTGTAGTTCCTGTTCAAACCCCTAAATTTTTAATTTCCAGAAATCCCTCAGTTTGTATTTTCTTTATTGATTCTATTTCCATTTTTTATGTCTTGAAATTTTATACATTTCCATCACTTGGTTGTTTTTATTTTCTTGAATTTCCTTAAGACATTTATCATTTTTGCCCAATTGTGTTTTTCTGAGTTTCTGTAAGAGACTTACTCATTTCCTCTTTAAGGACCTCTATTATCTTTACAAAATTGTTTTTAAGGTCTTTTTCTTGTGATTCAGCCATGCTGGAATGCTCAGGGCCTGCTGTGGTAGAATAGCTGGGCTATGGTTGACATATTGTCCTCACTTTTCTTTTCTAACATTTAAGCATCTTGGCTTGGGATAATTATAGATCTAGGTGGTGATTTCTGGTTCTGTTTTTTGTTGGATGGTTGTTTTGTTCCTTGGATTCTGTTGAGTCTCTTGATTTTGTGACAGTGTGATGGCTGTCTGCTGTCCATTTTTCTGGTCTACTCAGCTAATGTGTTCACGGGGAATGCCTGGTGATGTCAGAGGCTGGGATGCAGCAACAAGTGGGTGAGGGAGGTTAGGATGGGATGGTCTATAAGACAGAACATTATCTTTTCATCTTCCATTTTTACAAGAAGTTATCATTATCTAAACATTATGTATATTTTACTAACTACTTTAGAAAAATACATGTCTGGTTAATTATTTTGATTGGATGTATGACAGGCTCATTGCCTACCATTTCATGCACTAATTAATAGTTGTCTGTATTTATTTAGAGTTGTTCTCAGGCTTATCATGTGTATTTTTAAGTCTGTCCATGGTTTTTCTTCTGAAAATTTGAAGAAATTTGCTTGTCTTTTGGATGCTTGTTCATTTGATAGCCTTTCCTTACTCCATGATTATTGTCTTGGTAACTTTTCCTCCAAGTTTCCTCAGCTCCTGACATAGTGAATCTGAGGTATGAGAATTGTGGTATGAATTTGAGGTATGAGAATTGGGCTAGCAGAATTGGCAAATGGTGTTTGTTGATGTCCTCAGTAGTCTTTGCCTTCATTTCTCTCTTGAGATTTATAGTGTAAATAATGATTTTTACCTGACAAAGAAAATGAAAATAAAACAAAAAAAGGGAGACACTGAGTGGTTCACCATTGCCTGCTCTCCATTCTTTGCATGTCATTTTACCTCTGTGCTCATCTTCTGAACATGCCTACTTATTTTGTGAACTATTCAGGTTTTTATGCCATAGCTTTCACTAGTCAGTCTTATTGTCCATTGCTATCATTTATATTCAGATATTAACTATTTCTGCTTTCTTTCTCCTGATGTACATATTTAGTGGATCAGGTCATTGTGGAACTTCATGATATTACTGTAGTCTTAGTATGACTCCTTTTCTTCCCATTGAGTTTGGGAATGTTTACACCTATACTAAGATCTATTTCATGTGGATATCAAAATGGTCTGTTATTACATGTGTCTTTTTTGTGACATTTTGGCCACCCTAAAGTTAATTCCAATAATTCTTTAGAATTTAAATAATATTTTATTAATATATCATGTAATTCTTTTCTTGCAAAATCTAAAGAAAGTAAGAAAAATTAAACACAAAGAGAGATACAGAAGAATTTTGTATCATTGCAGACAAATGATTTGTTAATAAGAGCATGATGTTGAGTGGCTAGATATAAAGACATGCTTCTCCTTTAGTTTCAGCAGAGAAACCTATTCCCAGAAAAGATTGTTGAAAGAAAGAATTCATCTACATTTGTCATTGTCCAAAATGCAGTGACTATAACAGCATGAAAACTAAAAATGAGGCTCTGCAGTGCAGGTGTGCTTCTGTGCTGATTGAGATCCAGCTCTCCAGAGCAAATCACACCTTATCTGCACATATATCCATTTTCATTACTTCCACATAGAGAGGCAATTACCAGAGAACAGTCAAGCCAACAACAGTGATTATTTAAGGAGGCATATAGAAGAGTGAATGATAAGGATCACCATAATCTGAGAAATAAGATGATTTCCCATGTGAAGCTCCAAAGGTGGATCCATGGTGGCTTCCAACATATATTATAATAAAATTATTTTTTAATGTTTTTATTTTTCTGATCCAATGGATCCTGGTCTTACTACTTCTCAGACCTCTCCTATCCTATGAAGGACCACACTAACAACTTTACAAAAATGAGAAGAGATTTTAAGGAAATTTAAATGAATTTATGCCAATAAACTATAAAAGTTGAATATGTAAATACTTGACACACATTATTAAAAACAGAACAATAAAAAAGAATATTTTAATACAATAAAATCGATCTGACATAAACAATCTTTCCACAAAGCAAAGTTCAGTCTTGCATACATCACTAGTAAGTGCTGTTTATCAAATAAATTCTTCCTGGAGATGGAAGAAATTTCTAGCTTGTTGTATAAGCCCACTATCACTATTGCACTAAAGCAAAGATATCAGAGTATATTGGATTGACACAGGGTAGCAAGAGTTAAAGACACTAAAAAAATCGAAGTATTTGTCTATGAAGTAACTATATAACCTTTCTTAGTATTTACATCTACTTTATCCATCTCATTCTTTGACATAGTCTAAAATTTGTGTTTATACTGATGTTAAAATAAGACATTCAAGTATGTCATTTAATTTTCTTCTGATCTCTATACCTACAAATATTTTTTTGCAGCACAGATGAAGTATAACCCTCAAAGTCCACATTTTTTTCATTATTTTTCATAATTGAAGAGAAGCTTTGCAGTAGATTATGGAGATTGGAGTTATGAGTCATGATTAATGACTTCTACTCTGGAATGCTACCTTTTCACTGGCCTTCCTAGTTGTTGATCCATTCTTGACTTGGCATAGTTATATCATTCATAGCATCTGCAATGACCAGGCAGTAACTATAGCCAGCTGGATGTAGCCACTTCCAGAAAGCTTGCCATGTTCACAATAGAAAAAATAAGTAAAATTCTATTGTATTATTTACATTATTGAAAAACAGACCTACGCAAAATCAATTTTAAAGTAGGTTCACTTTCAGAGGCTAATGAAGTTAATTAGTTTGTTAAAGAAAATTAGCTATAGAAAAATAACTATCAGTACATCAATATGTATGTGGGAATTATTTCTAATTTTTATATATTTTTATGTGAGACTATTAATTTGGCAGAAGAGAGTCTCTCCGAAGATGATAGGACTAATATTTATGGACTGCTTATGCTGATTAATGAAGAAACGGTAGGAAGAATTAATCTTCAAAACAGCAATAGAGTATCAGTAGTGTTCATGCACTCTCGGAGAAATAATGAGTGGTTGAATGTGATCATTCATATTCATGAATACAAAAGGATTAAGCAGAGAAGGGAGGATTGGATTGTCCCCAGAGTTATTGGCTTCCAGAACATTTCTGTCACATCCCCATTATATATCCCCTCACTGAAGCTCAAGAAATGAGAGTGCCTTGGATGTGGAGCTGCTGAATTCATGCTGAAAGTTAACCAGCCATGGAAAGTGTGGTTACATTTCAGCTCTGAATTCTTTTTTTTCCTTTCTCTCCCTCTCTCTCTCTCTTCTTTTTTTTTTTAAATCTCATCCCTAGAAGCAGTTGAGGAAAGCATGATGTATGGGTTCAATTACTTGAGTATTCGTTCTCAGATACAATGAATGTTTTCTTTGTCCTCATTTGCCTGTTTAGCCAATTTAACACATATACAAATGATCTTAGTGTAATGATATAATAGAAATATATCTTGCTGACTGCCACTTTGGGAGAAACACTCAATTTATATCTTGAGAGAGAGTACTGGGTTTAAAATTCTATTTTATCTAAGAAAAGATTACTTCTATGGTTTCAAAGAAAACTCTTTGAAAAGGGGGAACCAAATACCCACGGAAGGAGTTGCAGAGATTAACTATGGAGCAGAGACTGAAGGAAGGGCAAGCCAGCCTAAATATAGCTATCTCCTGAGAGGCTCTGACAGTACCTGACTAATACAGATGTAGAGGCTCACAGCCATCCATTGAACTGAGTACAGGGTCCCCAGTGAAGGAGTTAGAGAAAGGACCAATGGAGCTGAGGGGTTTGCAGCCCCTTAGGACGAACAACAATATGAACTAAGTAGTATCCTCAGAGCTCCCAGGGTCTCAACCACCAACCAAAGACTGCACATGGAGGAGTCTGATTGTTCAGGCAGCATGTGTATAGTAGAGGATTGCAAATTCAATCATCAATAGGAGGAGAGGACCTCGGCCCTGTGAAGGTTCTGTGCCCCAGTGTAGGGGAATGCCAGGGCCAGAAAGTGGGAGAGGGCGGGGTGGCAGGCATGGGGAAGTGGGAGACAACAGGGGTTTGTTTTTGTTGTTTTTGTTTGTTTCTTTGTTTTTTGGAGGGGAAACTGGGAATGGAGAAATTCGCATGTAAATGAAGAAAATATCTAAAAGAAAAAAAAAGAAAACTTCATTTACATAAGTCACTGTTTGCATGCAATTGTTGTCAATAGAAGAAGCAGAACTCTAAGGGGATATGACATAGTCTATTTTAGAGGTAAATGAATGACCGTGGCTTGGAAATAGTTTAAGGTTGCCCTGGGTTCTGTGTTACAACATGCTAATGGTTTCGTTAAGGTTTTACAGCACTAGAATAAAGTAAATCATAAGTCAAGACACGTTCAAATATGTTATTGAAAACACCAGGGTTACAACACAAACGGGAAAGGTTCAGTCTTATGCTATCTGAGACCATCAGTCATCTGGCAGTTGAAAACTAGGGGATTTTACATTCCAAAGAATTTTCTTAATAGAAAGATGCTAGGCCAAGTTATTGAGAAAGCTAAAGGTGGTCCAAAGTAATGATGCTCTGAATTCACCACAGTCCAACTTTTCCATATCACTGAAGTTCAAACCAGTTAACCAGCCTTTGTAATCACATCCTTTTTCTAGGAACTCTCCTTGGCCTCATTATAATCACAACAGCACTACTCTGCTTTCTGTCATGAATTAAATTTCTTTTTCAATAAACGTACCAGCAAAACAAGCTATTACTGATAAGAATATTTTGGTTCAATTTTACATAGCAAATACTTCATTCATGGATTTTGTTAATTATTTCCTCTAAACAAACTGAAAGATCAAATCAACATGCTTATTTTAATCAAAACACACCTGTATTTTAAAAACAGTCCTACATTAAAGTGCAGAGAGCAAAAAAACTAGGGTGTCTTTCTCATATCACTCTGCTGAAGGCTCAGAGATCTATGGGAAGAGAAAGCAGAAAGACTGTAAAATCCAGAGGTGGATTTGTTCTTTAGTTGCAAGCTAAGGTACTTTCTACAATGGACAGATCTGAAGGAATTTCAAGGCAATCACAAACTGGGGCAGTCTATAACCACTAAGGAGACATTTATATAAACATGAGGAGGGGCAGATTCATTCATGAGAGCATTGTAAAATAACATTTATGAGAAGCATGGATGAAAAGATGAGATCTAGGAAGAAATATGTCATGCTCAACACACCAACAAATAAATCCCTAACCAAACTAGGAAGAAAGCAAAGAACAATGATTCAAATAATCATTAAAACAACAAATACAATCTTAGGAATTAGTAAACATTTCTTAATAATAGTCTTAAGTATAAATGGCTTAACTCACTAGTGAAGAGATAGTGAACAGTTGAAAGGATTAAAAATAAAAATTCAATCTAGTCTCTATTGTTCTCAGTATAAACACCTACAGAGTCAAATGATGTAGTTAACATATTGAGCCAAAAGAAGCTGGAGTAGGTATTGTAAAATATCTGCTAGAGTAGACTTCAAACCAAAAATTTACCATAAGACATAAAAAGGCCACTACATGCTAATAAAGATAATACATGAAGAAAACACAAGGGTTCTAAGAACATATGACCTTGTCATATCCAGAGAAAAGCATTCCAAATACTCAGTTCTTGTTGTGGGAAAATATTGGCAAAGTGGTACCATCCCAAGCTATACCCAGCTATTCTCTGTCTGCCATCTTGCTGCCTCTAGGTCAGCCCCAGTCGGCGGTCTTCCCTCCTCTGGTTTGCCAGCCTCAGAGCCACCTGTACCTTCACAGCCATCCATGCTCTGTGGTGGCTGGTAACAAATCACAGTAACCTGGTAAAATCAAAACTCTAGAAGCTTATAATTAATCAGTCAGATTTATAGATCAATAAATTCTCAACTCACAAGATGCCCACACAATAATAACAATTGATAATGATACAAGCTGCCCACCTAGATTAAACAAGCTATCTCAATTATCCTATCCTTTTATGATATCTACAGCTCAGCTACCTGTGGCTAATTTAAGCCACACGGAATCTGCCTCTTTCTCCATCTTTTCTTCCCTCTCCTGTTGTCCTCCCCTTTCTCTTCTCCTCACTCTCCCCCAAACTTTGCAGGTCCACCTTTCCTTCCACTGCCCAATCACTTGCTCTACACTTTACAAGTTAAGGTGGGGAGAAAGTTCACAAGAAGTCACCTGTGTACGTGATTCACTCCCCGTCCACTGCCCAAATGCAATCATCAAAATATAGGCAACACAAGGGCTATCAACAAGTTTTGCTATTCCTCAGTATGTACCCAAGGACTCCAAGTCTACCTACCTCGCTACAGAGATGTTGTGCACCCGTGTTTATTGATGTATTTTTTCACAATAGCTAATAAATGGAATCTGCCTAGATGTCCAATGGATTGATGAATAGACAAAAGTGTGGTACATATACATAGTAATGGAATTTTCAGAATAGAAAAAAGTGAAATAATATTAGCAGGAAATGAAGGGAATGGGAAAGATGTTAAATGAAACACTATATACTCAAAAAGACAAACACCATGGTTGCCTTTATGTGCATATTCTACATTAATTGTGTGTGTGTATGTGTGCCTGCATATACTTGTGCACTTGCATGTGCCTGTATGTGGAAAGGAAGAATAGATAATGAAAGAAGAAAGAAAATAGAAGAAAGTAGACCAACCATGAGAGCAGAGGGAATTATCTTAAGGCAAATGGAGGAGGATGAGGCAGGGAGGAATGAAGCCTACAATAAGGTTCAGGAAAACATGCACACACATGCACATGCACATACATGCACACATGTGCACATATATATATATGTATATATATGTATATTTATATATACATATACATGTGAAATACCACAATGAAACCCATACTTTGCACACACACATGTGTGTGTATATATATGTATACATGTGAAATATATATATATATATGTATATATATATATATGTGAAGTACCACAATGAAACCCATACTTTGAATGCTAAATTTTAAAAAATCAATAAAATAAGCAAGACACCATGAAAGGAATGAAAAAATGTGTTGAAATGGATTTAAAAAAAAAAAACCTACAGCAGTATGTTCAAGAGAGCCATTTTAGATTTTTAAAAAAATCAATGACAAAGCTATCTAAGTAAATAGAATTTGGACATAATATGAATTTGAAATTTGTGCTGATAAATATTTCTATTTGTTTCTTATAAAGTGGAATTATACACCTTATTCTCCACCTTATATCATATATGCAAGGGAGATTGGATTATACAAAACAGCAACCTGTAATCTCTGTTCCTAGAACTAAACATATTATCTTGATAAGTATTTGTAGGTCTTTCAAGAACTTACATTTCAAGTGAATATGCATTTCATAATGACTCTGTAAGCAATGATCTGGTCTCTATTCAGGAAACTTAAGGTATTTTATTTCAGTGAGTCTTCCACAGCCACTGGCATTTCATGAAGTGCTTTTCCCCAGAGTTCATCCCATGTATTGCTCAGACTCCCTGCTGAGGTAGTTATATCTTGTCTCTAGCAGTGGTGAGCTCTGATTTCTCTGTGAGCCTTGAAGAGTATAGTTTATGTACAAGGACCCTTCCTTTGAAAATCATATGTAACCCTGAGGAAGATCATCTCCAAGTTAACTTTGTCTCATTTCTATAATCTTGTACTAAAGTCTGTATTAAAATGTTGCTTTAACTAAGTCAGTCATTGCAGCGAGCATATGATTAAAGAACTATACTTGAGCTTTACTTCTCACTCTGGTGCCTTCAGAAACTAAGAAGGAACCTGAAGAAGAAATTCCTAAAGTTCAGCACCCTATAGGTGAACTGGCAGAGATGTCTGCTGGGAGAAGACAATGTTGCAGGAGATTTGTTATCTGCAGCCTTCCTTTCTTTCTTCTGCTTCCAACAGAGCACACCCAGAAATATGGAACTGAAAGGAAATAGTTCATTTTTCTTCTGGGAAAGTCTTGTTCAGGGAGAAGGATGAAATGTGGAAGGCAGGCCTCTCAGACTGACCGTAGTGCCTACCCAAATAAATTATAGGAATGGTTCTGCCATGGAGGTGAAAATGGAATAAAAGGGAGGGAGGGAATCACATCAAGAAATACTTTTTTAGAAAGTACAGAAAACTTAGGACTCAGAGGCATCGGGTTCATCAAATGGGAGTTGCATGTTTTTAGGAAGGAAGGAAGAAAATGAGTTACTCTAGCAGAATTCATGACTAGACTAGCAATGTTTGTAAACTTGGCAATTTGTGCTAAGGAATATGGAGGTGAGAAGACAGAATGCAGGCAGGCTGCACCCCTCCTGCTCATGTTACTGAGGTATGGCTGCCACCTGGTGGCCGGTATCAACTCCAATCTTGGCCACTATTTAAGAAAGTTCTTATTAATTTGGGGGAGGATATTGAGGAAGAGTGAAGTCACTGCTTCTCTGGTGATCTCTAGTATGCATTGCCGTGCAAGGCACGCAAGGCAGCCTCTCTGGATTTGTCACAGTGGAAAGAGAACAGAGGTCTATTTCATAAGAGTTGAATTCTGTGTTTTAAAGTTCACAGCTCTTTAAAAAGATCACTCTTTTATAATTTTTATTTGAATAGTTGATGATAGCTCTATGTTGAAAATTAAGCATTCAAATTTTTTAAAAATATTTTCAACTGTCAGAATTTCACCCACTTCAAGTGTGGATTATGATGATAAATGTTTTCTCAGAAGTACTGAATACTAAAAGTGTCTGTAGTCATATGACTGTCCCATTATCTGGAGAAACCATACATGGCAGGACAGACAAAGTGAAGACAGACAGAAAAAGAATAAAGTGGAGTTTCTTGCAACCTAAGCTTTTGTTTTCTTGCTATCAAAATGTTAATACAACTACAGATTTATAGACTTCATATGTATAGATTTTAACTTGCTATCTCCTTTTATTTCTTCCCAATGTTTTTCGTATTGCAGCAAACTAGATTATCATTATTAAATGATGCTTTTTGGGAAACTAAGCAACCTAAAAATGACACTTTTAGAAAGTACAGAAAATGTCTGCTAACAGTGGAATTGAGCTGTGTAGAAATGACTCTTAGAACCACATAGTTTAAGTTTCTGAAAACAGGTTCTTAAGTGAACCCTTAATGATAAAGTATTCTTCCTGAACTCTGGTCACTGAATATATCACAGAGCAAACAAAAGAAAAGCTGACACATGGCTTCAATGTGACCCTCATCCTCTTTTTGTCATAAATGTGCCCTTTGATTTCACATTCTGTTCTACATCTTCTCAGCTGAAGAGGTCATTATAGTCCCTCTCCCCTGGATAAATGAAGGACATTTATAATTGTCAAAAGGAAAAAAGAACACTGTTAAATATCAACAAAGAACCCATCTCCAGATATCCACATAATAACCACTCCAATTCTTCCTTGAGTACTAGACAGATCATATAAGATGTAATGCTAGGACATAGGGAAGGAGCTAAAAAGTACTTATGTACAGAATGTTGGTAGAATGCATGAATCAGATCACTAAGGAATCAGGTAATTTGTTTTAACTTGGAGACATTTGGATTAAACTCTGAAAGAACACATATTCATAAAATTATCTCTGAGTGAGCTCCTCAGAAATGTTGTGTCAAAGCTTGAAAACAAGACTTCAAGACTCTAGATGATCAAAGTAATTTAACCATGTGACAAAATGTTCTTTAAAAGAGGACAAGAAAATCCAGATACTCAAGAATGAAAGACAAAATACTCAATAGGCACTCAAAAATAACTGGACATACCAAGGAACAGGTGATATGATCCATATACAGCCAAGTAGAAATGTATTTAAGGGTTTGGGGGTTTTTGTGTAGAACACTTGCCTAGCATGAACAAGGCCTTGAATCCTTGAAATTGATCCTTGGCACTGAAAAATAATTTTAAAAAGTAGTCACAGTATGAATAAAATATATACAGAAAAGGAATTAAAACAATTTCATATACATATCTCATTTTAGTACATATAGCAATAGATGTATGACCCTGTATTATTTAACCAAGTATTATAGTTAAGAAAAGTTAGACACAATGTAGATGAGCTGCCAAAATATTTCACATTAATAGTTTATAATGTTCAAACTTCAACATGATTCTCCCAAATTTTTAATGTTTTTAAGATGTAGCATGAACGTTAACCATAGTTAAAGGAGGCAGCTATGGGAGGTAGGAGGTTTATGACACTAAGTGTTCTAGCTCATTCATCAGGCAAGTGTTCAAGTGTAAGATTACACCTCGGTGTTTATATGTCTGTACGTACCTAGCCACTGTGCCATATAGACTATGCAATCAGATGCAAATCACTTTTGTTATCATAAAGCATATAGTTTACAATCCTGTGCTCAAATCCATCCTTAGCTATTGTAAAAATTACTTTTGCCAAACATGAGTGTGGAGGTGTTTGCCTGTTATCCTAACATTCAGAGGCTGAAAAAGGAAAAGCACAAGCTAGAGACCAGTCTAGGCTACAAAGCAAGACTCTTTGAAAAACAAACAGACAGACAAACAAACAAACAAACAAACAAACTCAATAGACTTTTCCAGTCTTCTCCTTCTCACTAATTGCAGCAACCAACTCACAATAAATTAATGGCTTAAATTCAAACATTGGAAGAAGTTGGAAATGTTCAAGAATATTAAAATGAGCAGACTTTTTAGATAAGAACCCAAAAGCATACGAAACAAAACAAAACAAAACAAAAATTGACAACTGGAATTATATCAAAGCACAAAGGCTGGAGGGGAAAGGAACCAAGCAATAGGGGGCAGAAACAACCAACAGAATGGGGAGACTATCTGTAATGTCTACAATACGAGGATTGACATCCAGAACACAAAAAGAACTCCAAAATCTCAGTAGCAAACACCACAGAACAAACAAACCCCAAACTAAACCAAACAAAAAGCAAAACCATCCATGGCATGATCATTAACCCTCAAAGGAAGCACACATTTCTCAAAGGAAGACACATAACAGGTACATGAGAAATGTCCAACCTCACTGGTTATCAGAGAAATGTAAGGAAAGACATTCTCATAAGAACAGCAATTGCCTAGAAGACTAAAGATAGGAGGAGCTACTGGAGTGTGAGTGAAGGGGATGCTTGACCATCATTGGTGGGAATAATAATAAAAGCATCCACTACAGAAAATGGAAAGAATATGGCTCAAAAATTGATAATTGAACTGCTCCATGATTCAGCCATTGTATCATTGAACACACACACACACACACACACACACACACACACACACAATTAGAGACAAGCACATACAGACACATAGACACAGACACACACACAGATATAGACAGACAGACACACACATACACAAGCACAAAAACAAGCTCACACAGACATACACACAAGCAAACACAGACACACAGAGAAACACAGACACAGAGACACGCACATAGATATAGACAGACACACACATAAATAAATACAGAAACACACAGACATACAGTTACAGGGCATATAGCCATATATGGAGAGAAGGAAATAGTTGGTGGATTAACTAAAACAACCAAGCATTTATAAAAATATCTGTGAAAATCCATTCATCAGTAAGCTAGTTTCAACATACAACTAAAACAAGTGGGAGTTCAAACAGAATTATTCTGCATGGGTGGACAGAGCTTTTTGTCAGAAGTCTTATTTATCAAAAATCAAAGTGCAAGGAAAGGGATAACTCCCTACTAGTTTGTGGTCCCGCATTCAGCCTTGCCACTGAGGAATAGGAATTCTGCCAGGCACACTAAACAACCTTGCCACTGGGTGTAGGAATTCTGTGGGGCAGACTAAACGACATTTCACTGCGGTATGGAAATGCCGCTTGGGCAGGTGAAATGGAAGATGTTAGACTGCATTTACTCTATGTCCACTGTCGGGTGATGGGCTCGTGAGAAATGCTAATGAACCGCTCAGGGGGTGGGAGAATGCAGCCTTAGGTGGGGGCCTCAGCCAAAGTGAGAAATGGCATAGGCTAAGGATGAAGCTAGTATTCCCTGACTTCAGGGCAGTCTCTGCTGGAAATCACATGGAGTTGAGAACTGAGGGGTTGCCTCCAGGGCTGGGGAGATGGGGAACTCTGGCTTAGTGGTGATTGTCTGGGAGCACAGAGGGGACTTCTAGAGGAAGGCCACTTAGACTGTGGCTCTGTAGATAAAGTTTTCTCCATGCTCCCACGGTGTTTCTTGATAAATAGTTCCAAACTATTTATTGATGGCTTCATCGTGGAAAATGGGTGCATATTACCTCTTTAGGGTAGACCAGAGGTTAAATACCTTTTGCAGAAAGGAATGTCTGGGAAGAGAAGCTTTTGGCTAAACCCTCAGGGCCGATCTAGATATCTCATTTGCATGGAGAACTCTGTTCTGGGCTATATGACCATTGGTCACATCCCTATGTGGAGTGTGGCCACATCCTCTGACTCTCTCCTTACAACCAGGAGAGGTTTTGAGAAAAAGCCCTTCTCCCCAAGAACACTGGCTCCTGAAGCAATCCAGGCTCTATATTCTGTCGATGTAGCCACAGAAGATATGGCTCTTGGCTAAGTATGACCCAATATAGCTCCGTATCTTTAATTCCTTGGCTACACTTGTGGGAGCCCTATACTAACCTCCAGAGGGTGCTATAATGGCTCCACATGCTGAAATTTAAATGAGGTGGATGCACTCGCTAGTTCGATTAAAAATGGCAGAGACAGGGCCCTAAAAACCCTAGGGAAAGAACCTGATATTCTTATCCCCTACTTTTTCCTCTTCGTTATTCAATGGCTACTCAAAAATCACTCTCACTTTGCTATCAGCTTAATAGGATTCCCAAGACTAATTGACAACCATTATCCTGACAAAAAATGGGCCTCTGCCCTCCCTCTGTTGCTTTGGTCCCTCCTGTTTTCAAAAAAGCCCATAGTTGGAGCCCCCTCAATATTTACCGATGGAAGAAAGAGGGAAGCTGCCGCAATAATGTACTACTCCCCCAAGGAAGGACCCCCTATTCTCCTATTCAGAAAGCTACCCCACTGTAGTTATTGGTCAGAGCAGCACTGATAGAACTGAGTAGGCTATAAATAAAAGGGATATAAGTTCAGAGGATGCTATGTTCTGAGGGCATTTGGAGGAGAGCAGGGATGGATATGGTCAAACTTTATATTATACACGTATGAAATTCTCAAGTATAAAGAAAATATAAAAAAGTTTATATACCCCAATAAAACTTCTTATAAAATTCCTTATTGACATTTTGTCATTTAGCTATTCTGAATCTTTATTCAAAAAGGAAGTCATTCCTTTCCCTTGTATAAAATGTAGAAGAATAGTGAGAATGTATCACAAAGATTCTTAAGAGAATTTAAATCACAAACTTTATTCAAAAAATACCTGACACAGAGTCAAAAATTAATTATGTGGGCACTGGTTTAGTAGAATAGATACATTTCTGAATGAAGTCTTTTCATTGAAAATTGTGAGTTGTCAATGCAAGGAATTTTTGTCTATCTTTTAAATTTAAAAGTTAATTTATTATCTCATATATTACATCCCGACTACAGATTCCCCTCACTCCCTCCACCTTTACATCCTCCATTACCCCCAACCTCTGCCCTCTCCCACACACTGCTCCTCTGTTTCCCTTCAAAAAAGGGCAGGTCTCCCAGGATATCAACCAAACATGTCATATTTGTTTGCAGCAAGATCAGGGACCTTTCCTCATATTAATGCTGGATAAAGCAACCCAGTGGGAAGAAAAGGTCTCAAAAGCAGGCAAAAGTGTCCGATACAGCACCTGGTCCCACTGTTAAGAGTCACACAAGGACATCAAGGCACACAACTATAACATCCATGCAGAGGGACTAGGAGGGTCTTATGTAGGCTCCCTGTTTGTCAGCTCAGTCTCAAGTCCTATGAGTCCAGGTTTTGCTGTGGTTTTTGAGGTTTTCTTGTGGTGTCCTTGACCACCCTGGCTCCTACAATCTATCCTCCCCTTCTTCAGGGTATTCTCCAAACTCTGCCTAATGTTTGGCTGTGAATCTCTGTAGCTGTTTCCATCAGTTCCTGGATGAAGCCTCTCTGGTGACAATTGGGTTAGGCATCAATCTATCAGTACAACAGAATATCATTAGGCATCCTTTCATTGACTTTTTTCCAGTCATTTTTGGTTTTATCCTAGGTCTCTGGGCCATCCAGCCTCTGTTTCTAGTCCTCCAGACAAGGAGAGGGAGAAAGGGACTTTGAAAGAGACCACCGTGATAGGCTATATTATCTTCATTCGAAGATACAGTGTGCATCACAAATGACTCCATTCACATTTAAGCTAAAAACATTAAATGTTCCCAAGGCAGTGGCTCTCCCAGTTTCAGGCAAGAGGAGAGTTACCCTTTTCATGAAAGATGTAGAGGCTCACAGCCATCTATTGAACTGAGTACAGGGTCCCCAGTGAAGGAGTTAGAGAAAGGATCAATGGAGCTGAGGGGTTTGCAGCCCCTTAGGACGAACAACAATATGAACTAACTAGTACCCTCAGAGCTCCCAGAGTCTCAACCACCAACCAAGGAGTACACACAGTGGGACTGATCGCTCTGGCAGCGTGTGTATAGTGGAGGATTGCAAATTCGATCATCAATGGGAGGAGAGGACCTCAGCCCTGTGAAGGTTCTGTGCCCCAGTGTGGGGGAATGCCAGGGCATATAAGCAGGGAAGGGTGGGTGGCAGGCATAGGGAGTGGGGAGGCAGTTGGGGTTTGTTTTTGTTGTTTTCGTTTTATTTCTTTGTTTTTTAGAGGGGAAACTGGGAAGGGAGAAATTTACATGTAAATAAAGAAAATATCTAATAAAAAATAATAATAAAAAAAAGAAAAAAATAGTGTCTATTACTTTAAGTGGAGCTTATAGGACAAAATGACACAGTACGTAGATGGAATGCATCTTGGCATTTCAGTTTCAGGTAAACTCTGCAATTTTTAAAATAGCTATGTTGTCACATACATCTTCATGTTAACTTCTTGTTAGTACAATAAATACTGATTAACAAGAATAATATATAGTCTTGTATTTTTATTCAAACTTTGGATTTCCCAATGGCTGTAGTTATTGCCTACAAAATAGTGTCCAAGATATTTTAATAACCTTAATGAGTGGCACTCATAGGGAATGATTTTCAGGCATGAATCTTTTAATGAAGAAAATGATCATAGAGGTTTACTGCTTTCTTACCCACAGAGCCACACTCTGACATAGTCCAATAGTACATTACTTCTCCACAAACCTGTTCCTTCCTCACTAGGACTGAGTCTGTTTTAGAATGAATCAGCCTTTGAACTGGACAGATTCTCCATGCTCACACTGTGGACATTTGGGCAAGCATTCTAGTTAGTCTGTGACTTACTTTCTTTAAAGAGGGAAACATGCCACCTGCTGTGTGAGACTGCAGAAGCTCCAGCAGTGTGATAGCAAGGAGTCAGTGTCTGTCAGATGTTAAACCTGCCCCTTCTTGTTAAGTGACAGGAAGTGAAACATTTGCAAATCATGCCTCATGTTATGTTAAAAGTTCTGTATGACATTTTTATTCATTTGCCTTCACCTAAATGAGAGGAAAGAACAAATTGGTTTTTGTTCATTATTTCTCAACCCTACAAAGAATTCACACCTGAATACTAGTTTGAATATTCTTTCCTTTTGGATCCCTCTTCACCCTCTGTCTTGGTTGAGTTGATCATTTCATCCTCTCAACTGCAGTGGTCTTATGTCTTCCAGTTACTGGGGTTATTGTGTTTATTGGCTCTGTTGTTGATCTTGCCATGCCTGGGTGGTCCTGGTGAGCAGGTGTATCCATAATAGTGTTTGGGCGAGTTGTGCAAACCATAAAATACATATGGTCACTGAGACTATATTACATGTAGGTGTCACTTTGGAAACCCTGGGGTGTGTTTTACACACACTGTAATATAAAATATTATACAAATGCTTTCTGCACAGTATAAATTACTGAAATATTTTTTAATTGTAAATGTGAACTTGGAATGCTTACAGATACCGATGAACTCCAACGCATTCAGTCTATGTAACTTCATTCTACTATGTTGTATATAGAGCAGTAGGCTGCCCTAAAACACAATGCATTAAGAAACATTGATTATGATAGAAAATACACTTTATATTTGAGACCTGGAAGATACATCCACATGTATGCATTCAGAGAAATGTATACACACACTCAAAAGAAGAGATTTTAGAACATAGTGATTTTTTTATGCTTGAGAGATCCTATTTTACTTATGTTTCATGGCATTTCAATTTTCTGATGTATGCTAAATTATCCCTAACCATACCCAGAGAATCAGCAAATGCTTATATGCATAGGAAATATCATAGTGTACATATTATTCTCCAATCCTTAACATACAATTTCAGAACCATTGATATATAAAATACTTTACAAGTGCCTTACTGTGGTAGAGAAAAATATCTGGATGCTACAAATGAATAAATAAATTGGGGACCGGGCAAGATGGACAGAAGACCGGTGTTTGACATGTGGATCCCACATGGAGGCAGGAAGAACCTGATTCCTTAAGGTTGTTCTTTCATCTTCAAAACACACACATACACACACACGCACACATGCACATACACATACACACAGACATGTGCACACACACACATAAATGTGTATGCACACATACATCCTACAAATCATAATGAGTATACTTCTATAATACACAGTATGTTTTGTTATATATTACACAACACACACACACACACACACAAAATAAATGGAAAAATTTAAACTACATCATATAAATGAAAACCAAATATCTAGCTAAGGAAATAAATGCTCAATGATAGGTCACTTGCCTATCATGGTATTAGGCCCTAGATTCAATTGTCAAAAATTTTTAAAAAGATATGGA
The DNA here is from genome assembly GCF_008632895.1 of Mastomys coucha. Lineage (NCBI taxonomy): Eukaryota > Metazoa > Chordata > Mammalia > Rodentia > Muridae > Mastomys > Mastomys coucha. The sequence goes on from NW_022196898.1 coordinate 11,006,248, forward strand.
GGTAAACAGGATCAAAATATATTAAATACATATATGGAATTCTCAAAGAATAAATGCAAATATATTTTAAAATAAAATTTGGATGGAGAGATGGCTTAGCCATGAAGGGTACTTTCTGGGCTTGCAGAAGACCTAGGTTTGGTTTCTAGAATCCATAAGGCAGCTCATAACTGTCTGTAAGTCCAACCCAAGGTAATCAAAGACATTCTTCTGGGCTTTCCACTCTCCAGTCACAAATGTGCTACACGTACTTAAATGCATGTAAAACAATCATATACATGAAATGAAAATGTAAGTATTAAAAATGTAAAAAAAAAAGATGAAAGAGAAAAAATATCTGAGCCTTTTCAATAGGGGAATGTTGTTATTTAAGGGAATATGTAGTTTTTAAATTTATGATTTTCCCTTGTAGTTTTATTTGTGATTAACATCATGATGGTTGCCAGATCTCAACCACACACATTACACTCATTGTAAATCTGTTTTTACAATCAGTGGTCACTTCATAAACATGATGCATGCAAGACACACTTCCTGTGCTGTCCACACTGGCCTGCTAGGAAGGAAAAGTCTGAATCTTTTTCTACAAAGTCTCCTTGTTGTCTGTACATATGGCCTGCAGTTTCCAGACATGGTGTCACCAATGAAGTTGGCACTAAGGGACAGGAAAATATCAGCTTTTACTACTGATCCAGGTCATGAGCATGAGAAGCCGTCTAGCTTCTAGACATGTTTTGCATGTGGGGTTTCTTATGACTTGACAACAGTAAGTGTCTTCATGGTTTCAACCTTCAGGTAAGAAAAGACTAAATACTGTTTAATGCATAGTATCTGTAGAGGACAGAACAGAAATACAATGAATAAAAAGTGTTTCTAGCTTTCACAGATCTGGGGGCCTCATATCCAGTACCATGCCACTTCAAGGCTACTATTTTAGGGGATACTACATACTTTAAACTGATGACATTTTTCACTGCAACAGAATTATTCCTTTTCCTACAGCTACAGTTTCTGGTACAGTTTCCAATGCCTACTGGTTATAGCTCATAGGATACACAGAGTGAAGATTCTGAGTCCTTGACAATTCTTTGTGAATGTGAGTTGCTTCTCTCAAATTTAAAGTGCATAAATCTTAGTTTAGGGACATTTAAGTCTTCTCCTTCATAGATCTGGGAATTGAGACCTGGAGTGGCGTGACTTCCAAAGCTGCAGATTGTTGAGATAGTCTTCCCACACTGGATTACTGTAGAGTAAATGGAAATAAGAGACAGTCTGCCCACATTTGATTATTCTAGTTTCAGTGGAGGAGAAAATGTCATTTCTGAACATGTAAATCTGAGATACCCTTGCCCCAGTCGGACAGTCTCAGAGGCCTTAGCCTGAGTCATCAGGAGTTTATTTTGGAGTGAGAAAAAACAGAATCCAAACTCAGCTGGTTGACATCTGGAAATCTGTGTGAGTTGTCTAAGGTTCCATTTTCTAATAATTAAAATGAGTTCATTAATAACACTATTATACCTAACCTACAGAGATAATATAGTGACTCAGTAAATAGTAACAGCCACCTATTAAATTATAAATGTTATTAAACTGTGATTCCCCCCCTTATATCCTTACAAATGTATCAGATATGATTTATGTCCTTGTTTTTCAGTCCAGTTTTGGATATATACAAGACTCAATTGTCTGTCTATCTACTTCAACAGTTCCCAAGAGGTCCCCAGAGGATTCTGGCACCATCACGTGGAGCTTGTCGGAGATTCATATCCCCTAGTTCCACATTCACCTCCCTTAATCAGGGAAGTGGGGAATGGAGACTGGAAACCTATTTTTACAAAAGTCCTCTGAGGGACTTTTCTGATAATGGCCAAGCATCTTACCCTGAATTAGTAAATTCAGACTGGATACAAGTGGAGAAGGACAAAAATTGGTGTATCAGAGCAAGGGACCCATTAGGAGACCAGCTCCAAACCCAGAACAGATGACTGTGGCACAATGCCAGCACAGATGTCTGGACTGAGTTGTAAAAGGGAGACAACACAATAACAAAGACATGGCAGGGTCCTTATGCTCCTGAACTTCTAGCGGCTGTAGCTGCCTGCACATCTAGCCGAAGAACTCTTGACAGTGATGGCTGCTAGGGGAGGGTTGGTAAGGGAGAGAAGTCAGTTTCCTTTAGGAGTGTGGCCTCTCCTGTAGGTTGCTCATGCTCCAGTGAATGGCCCTATGTCTATGCACTAATTCTATGCAGTTGGCTATAAACATAATAACAAAAGGAGATGTTGGAAGGAGTGGGTAGTAGGGAGTCTGGGAGTAGTTGGAAGGAGTCAGGGTGAATATGATCAAGATACATCACATACATAGATGGAATTTTCGAAGGAAAAATTAAGAGTAAATTTTAGTTATCAGTAAAGTTTTCTTTAATTCTCATGCTTCTTAGATATTATCTAAACTTGGTACTTTGAATTTCTTAGTTCATAATGCTCTAGCTTCTGATCCTTGGTCAAAGATGCTACAACTACAATAATTTGGTTATGACAGTATGGGGGTAAAAGTTCTCAAAGAGAGTACCTGTAAACTGAGTCTCAAATCCCACCTACTAGCAGGTAGACTGACTGGTCTCATTACTCTGCCATGTGCAGCCAATTTCTAATAGGACATTAGAATTTTCTAGGCTTCTGAAGGTCAGGAGTTCCAGCTTGTGTCCCTGATTGTAACTCATGTTTCCTAGCACACCTATCTTCACACATATCTTGAGCCCAAATTGTGGAAATAACGCATTGAAATGAGATAAAAAAATGATAAAAATTTCTCCTGCAATGGACTTTTATTTTAGAAGGCTAGCAAATAAAGTGGAGTAATGAAACACGAAATGCCTTTTCTAGATGTTTTGTATCCCATGACTTAGGTACAGAGTGGGTAAAAAGAATGAGGGAGTACTTGTGGGCTGACAGAGGACAACCTCAAATGAGAGGTTCTCCTGCAGGATCAAGATTTCCCAGAAAGTAAGGCAGAGGACAGCTTTTTACATAATTCTTCCCGGGTTTGGAATGCTCAACATTTGACACAATAGCTGGAGTCTTTGCCACACTCCCCTAAGGGAAATCTACCCTGAATTTACCTAGACTTACCACACGGCCAAAGATGTTCCATTTCCCTTTGCCTCTTTTGTTACTGAAAACACTCCCACCCCCTCATCCCCTCAGAGCACATGCAGTTTGATATCTTGTGGTTTTGTTTGCTACACTGTTGGATAGGTAGTAAGAAAATATAATTTGTTACAGGATGATAATTATTCTTTCTATGGCCATGAAAATGAAAACAAAGATACTCCAATCTTAGAAAGCAATGGCTCAAAGAACATTAGATTGAAAGGGAAACAGTCACTGTCACACGTGCCCTTTGATATGACATCAAATCCATTATTCCCATGATTATTTTGATGAAGCACTTATTATTGGTAGGTGGCAAGAATGTGCTTAAGTCTGTTAAACTCATGGCACTGTCCTCAAAGTACATTGAAATCAACATGAATGTTGGTGGCACTTGTATGATAGCACTTGTGGTGCTAATACAAATTAGTTGGTCCATATAGAGCTTTACAGAAAGAATTTGGACAGTATTATTTTGTCAGACAGCAAAGATGATATTTATTCCATAAGGTGGTAGGTTTAAACTTTGTGGTAAGCTATAGTAGTAGTTTTCAGATTTAAGTGAAGATATCATTATAGTCAGAAAGTTCTTAGTGAGAATAGTGTACATTATAGTTAGAAGATGAGGGATACATGCTTCTAATAAGCTATGCTAACAGAACATTGCTCAGATTTTCAACTTACTGTTGAGCTCTTGATATGAGTATCTCTTCTAAGAGGAAATTGAAAACTGACCAACATAACCCTGAGTACACTTTGTTCCTGGCAGTATATAGTACTTTTAAAACACTAGTCTAGATTTATCCAACTCAATCTTTAAAATAACTACCTCTGTATTTACAAAGATTTAACTAAATGTTATAGAGCATACTAGTCTGAGACTGGATGGCACTACCCTATTATATGGCTCTATGAAAATGAGAAAATGCTTTGGGGTATCTCTAACCAAGCAAATGAAAGACTTGTATGATAAAAATTTCAAGGCTTCAAAGAAAGGACTTGAATTATATGTCAGAACAAGGAGAGATCTACCATGTTCATGGACCAGTAGGATTAATAGAATAATGATATATGTATATATATGAAATAAATGATAACCAAAATAAAATTGATAGAATCAGAGGATATGTAAAGAATAAGGGATAAGAGGGAAGAGACAGATTTCATTAAAAATGGAAAACAGAATAGATAGTTACTGATTTGTGTTCTTGAATGGGAGGATAAAATGGGAGCTGTGGAAGGGAATATTGGGAGAGACAGCTAGAATTAAGGGTCATCTGATGATTAGTATAGAAACTTAATACAATAGAAATGTCCTAAAATATATGGATATGTGAAGGTGATCTAAATGAACTCACCAAATAATGAGACAGTTCCATCTGGCCATCACTTGTCACCAAACCAAACTCCCATTCTTGAGATTTTGTTATTTAACTGTTGACCAAAGGAGCCTCAGGGGAATCTCTCAAACAAGTCAGGCTGTTGGTAAGGCAGTTGCTCTTCAAAAATTGACACAAAGGCCTCATTACTAAAGACAACACATATACAACTCACTGAACATAAAGAAGTTCAGCAGGTGCCTCTATAGACACCTCACCCTTATGTTTCAACATCTTTGGTATAAAAACATCTCTCCTCTTTTCTCAAAAGAAAATGTAAAACTAGGCCAGCCATAAATTCTTTATCTACAATGGTTTACTGCCTATAAGATATGCTAGGACAAAGGTGGCACAAAAATTAATGGCAGCGATCAAGCAATAACTTATCTGACTTAAGGCCCACTTCATGAGAATTAACCCATACCCAACACTGCTTGGATGACCAAGAATTTGAAACTAGATATCCTACAGTCCTAAGATAAAACCAATAATTCTGCTCTAAAAATAGAAAAAAAATGTAGTGATAAAACAACTTCTGGTGTGCCTTATTCAGCTATCATCAGACACACTGCCTCCTATAGCAGATGGGAACAAATACAAAGACATATAGCAAGACATTACACAGACAGTGAGAGACCTTGGAACACTTAGCACTAAAAGGGATGCCTACTTTAAATTCCTCCCTTCAGAGCTTAGGGAATCCGATGGAAGAGGAGGCAGAAAGAATTTAAAAGCCACTAGGGTAAAAGTTAATAATTGAACTGTCACTTATATGTGGTAGGAGAGGGAAAATTAGTTTTCTCTAACATAGTGTCACTGAGTATATCAACCACTCCAAGAGAGGCTGCATATTCAGGAGTAGTTAACAAACATATAATGAATGCCAAAGTTTTTTGTGTGTGTTTTTACTTTTAATTAACATTACAGTTTGGTGTGTTTTATTTTCTTTTGTGGTGTGATTTAATCTGTGCTTTGGTTTGGGAAGATTTTGTATTTCTACTGGGTTTTGTTTGTTTATTGATAAAGAATTTAAGGTGGATAAATAATGATGGGGAAAGATTTTGAAAGAACTTATAGGATGGGAAGAAAATGATCAAAATATTTAAATTTTGAAAATTTTTAAATGAAAAATTAAAATTAGTTTATATTTGGATATAAAATTAACTCAAATAAATCAGTAACCTTCCTTTATACAAATGAGAAACAGGCTGAGAAAGAAATTAGGGAAACAATTCCCTTCACAATATTATTTATATTATTCACAAATAATATAAAATATCTTGGGGTAAATCTAACCAAACAAGTGAAAGATCTGTACAACAACAACTTAAAGTTTCTCAAGAAAGAAACTGAAGATCTAAGAAAATGGAGAAACCTCCCATGCTCATAGATTGGCAGAATTAACATAATAAAAATGGTCATCCTACCAAAGGCAAACTACAGATTCAATGCAATCCCCATCAAAATCCCAACATACTTCTTCAAAGATATGGGAACAGCAGTTCTCAAATTCATCTGGAAAGGCAAAAAACTCAGAAGAGAAAAACAATACTTAACAATAATAATGACCATTCCTGACCTCAAGCTTTACTACAGAGCAACAGTGATTAAAACTATATGGTGTTGGTACAGAGACAGACACATTGATCAATAGATTAGAATTGAAGATGCCTAAATAAAACCACACACTTATTGTCACTTGATCTTTGTCAAAGAAGTTACATATACAAAGAAACATATACAATGGAAAAAATAAAGCATCTTCAACAAATGGTGCTGTCAATATGTAGAAAAATGGCTGTCGATATGTAGAAAAATGAAACTAGACCCATATTTGTCACCTTGCACACAGCTTAAGTCCAGTGGATCAAGGACCTCAACATAAAACCTGATACACTGAATCTAATAGAAGAGAAAGTAGGAAAGAGCCTTGAACTCATTGGCACAGTAGGAAATTTCCTAAACAGAACTCCAATGGCTCATGTTCTAAAATCAAGAATTGATAAATGGGACCTCATGAAACTGAAAAGCTTCTGTAAGGTAAAAGACATAGCCAATAAAACAAATTGGCAACCTACAGATTGGGAAAAAAATTTTCACTAACCCAACATCTGAGAAAGGACTAATATCCAAAATACATAAAGAACTCAAAAAACTAACCACCAAAAAAAAAAAAAAAAAAAACAAAAAAAAACAAAAAAACAACAACAACAAAAAAACAACAACAACAAAAAACAACCCAATCAAAAAAAATGGGTATGGAACTAAACTGAGAATTCACAACAGAGGAATCTTGAATGGCTCAGAAACACCTAAAGAAATATTCAAAGTCCTTACTGATCAGAGAAATGCAAATCAAAACAGCCCTGAGAATCTACCTTACACCAATCAGAATGTCTAAGATCAAAACCTCAGGTGAAAACATATTGGAGAGGATGTGGAGAAAGAGGAACACTCCTCCATTGCTGGTGGGATTACAAACTTGTACAACCACTCTGGAAATCAATCTGAAGGTTCCTCAGAAAATTGGAAATAGATCTACCTAAAGACCCAGCAATACAACTCTTGGGAATATACTCAAAAGATGCCCCCACCATACCACAGGGGTACATGTTCCACTATGTTCATAGCAGCCTTAGTGTAATACCCAGAAACTGGAAACAACCCAGATGTCTCATGACAGAAGAATGGATACAGAAAATGTGGTTCATTTACACAATTAAATTACAGCTATTAAGAACGAGAACATCTTGAGTTTTTTAGGCAAATGGATGGAACTAGAAATCCTGAGTGAAGTAATTCATGCATGGTATATACTCACTAGTATACTCACTAGTAAGTGGATATTAGCCAAAAAAGAAAAAAGAAAAGAAAAAAGAAAAAAGTACAGAATACCCAAGATATATCCCACAGAACTAAAGAAGGTCAACAAGCTGAAAGGCCCAAGTGAGAATGTCTCAGTCCCACTTGGGAGGGAGAAGAAAGCAACCACAAGGGATGAGGGAGGGACTTGGGAGGGAAAGAAGACGGGAGATGGGGTAGGGATGAGAGAAAAGGACTGAAGTTCTGAGGGCCAGCAGAAAGAATGGAGACAGAAAACCTCAGGAGGTAGGAACTGGGGCGGGGAGCCCTCCAGAATGCACCAGAGACCTGGGAGGTGAGACACTCTCAGGACTCAAAGGGAGGGATCTTAGATGAAATGCCTGATAGTAGGGAGAAGGAACTTATAGAGCTCACCTCCAGCAGGAATACAGGGCATCAAGTGAGGGATGGGGTTGCCATCTCACAGTCACATCTCTGACTCATAATTGTTCCTGTCTGAAAGAACTACAGGGATGGAAATGAAGAGGATCCTGAAGAAAAGAAGGTCCAGAAGCGAGACCAAAGTGGGATCCAGCTCAAGAGGTGATCCCAATGCCTGACACTATTACTGAGACTATGGACACTCACAAAAAGGGACCTATCATGGCCATACTCCGGAAGACCCAATAAGCAGCTGTAAGAGTCAGATGTAGATATTTGCACCTAACCAATGGAAAGAAGCTGCTGACCCCTGTGGTTGAATTATGGAAAGGCTGAAAGAAGCTGAGGAGGAGGGTGGCCCTGTAGGAAGACCAGCATTCTCAATTAATCTGGATTCTCAAGATCTCTCAAAGACTGGACCACCAAACAGGCAGCATACACCAGCTGATATGAGGCCTCCAACACACATACAGCAGAGGACTGCTGGGTCTGTGTTCAATCAGAAATGATGCACCTAACCCTCAATAGACTGGAGGCCCTGGGGAGTTTAGAGGTCAGGTGGCTTGGAGGTTGGGGGTGGGAACAAACTTGTAGAGATAGTGTTGTGGGGAGGAGGTATGGGATGTGGAACAACAGAGGGTAGATGGGGGCAGGGAGTGACAGCTAATAAAATCTGGAGTGTAAAATAAATTAAATAAATAAAAAGAAAGAGAAAAGGAGAAAAAAATAAAATTAAAAAAGGGAAAGGCTCCTAAACCCAGGAAGACAGTCTGGTGCTTCATTCTCGCTGAAGGAGTTCAGGTCTGATTTTATAGCTTTCCATGGTAAGTTGAAAATGCTCCTAATAATTCCGATGTGAATTATGAACTAACTAGTACCGTCGGAGCTCCCAGGGTCTCAACCACCAACCAAGGACTGCACATGGAGGGCTCTGATTGTTCAAGCAGCATGTGTATGGTAGAGGATTGCAAAATCGATCATCAGTAGGAGGAGAGGACCTCGGCCCTGTGAAGGTTCTGAGCCCCAGTGTAGGGGAATGCCAGGGCCAGAAAGTGGGAGAGGGCGGGGTGGCAGGCATGGGGAAGGGGGAGGCAACAGGGGTTTGTTTTTGTTGTTTTTGTTTGTTTCTTTGTTTTTTGGAGGGGAAACTGGGAATGGAGAAATTCGCATGTAAATAAAGAAAATATCTAAAATAAAAAAAAATAAATAAGGCTTCTATGAAAAAAAAAGAATTATAATATTAAATTATTTGACAAAACATTATTTTTCCACAGATGCAGTAAGGTATCTGACAGAAACAACCTAAGAGAGAAACAATTTAGTGATTTAAGAGGAGATACAGGTTCTTAATGGTGGGACAGCATAGTCCCAGGAACAGGAGGCAGCTTGCCATGTTGCTTCCATGTCAAAAACGAAGAAAAGATGAATGTAGTACCCACCTGGCCCTCACCTTTTTCTCTCATTATCAGGAATCCCAGTTCGTGGGGTGGACTGGTTCACATTCAATTAAATCTCCCTGGACATACTTTCCCTCCCGAGATTATGTCTCCTATGTGATTTTAATCCTCACCAAGTCTACAATAAAAATTAACCAGCACAATATGTTCTGGACAGAATTATTTATTTCTTGCCACGATGATACAGAGATGAATGACTTGAGTTATTGAGAACTGGACTGAACATTTGACTTCACACGAGGGAGAACTGTGACTCACTACCTATGAATGGTGATGGGACTTTACGTTGAAATTTATGTCTTCTGAGCTGAGGTGGTCTTCATATACTCAACTTGAGACAATACATGTGTTGAAAATGTAATTGGTTAGGGCTTTAATCCTGTGGGAGACATTGTATGATATCCACTGTGCTCTTGGGTGTGGCTGCTTGTGCCTTTTCTCAAACTGAGCCTATAAAAGACTTGTTGAAGCCTGCATTACCTTGTAATGTTTCTTATTAACCTGACCCCAAAGTTATAGTTTCTAGTAGGGAAATGTATATGTTGCATTTAAGCACTGAGCAGAGTAGAGTTTAGGAGGAGAGTGAACAAAGAAAACATTTCTGCAGAGAGAAATAGGATAAAATAGGAAGTACTCTGCCTATGTGACTCCCAACAAAGAATTCATCAGTCCTCCTTGCTTTGCTGTAAGCATGGATTTTGCTCAACAGCTCACGAAAAATGTCTACACTTGGTATGTAGTCATATGGACCACAACTGCAAAATTTTTATGTTGTAGAATTGTATAACAGGATAGAGATATAAATCAATCTCTACTATATGCTTAGTCTGAGTCAGATGTTGTCTTTGGCACAATATCTCAACTTTCAAAGACCCAGAGGGAGATGAGTGCTGTTAGTTCAAATCTACCCATAAAAGGAGTTGGTCAAATGACTATTTAAACCCAAACTGACTGATAACAAATGCTTTTTGATGCCTTAAGTGCTATCAAAGATACAAGCTTTATTAGTGATATGTTTTGTGTAACATTTACACCTATTTATATATTGGACTTTATGCTTTAATAATATTATATATTCATTGAATATTTTACCATAAAGAAAAATATAAATATTTGAAGATAACTATATGTTTTAGTTTAAACATTAATTATATATACGTATATAATTATACATACACATGCATACTTAATTATCATGTTACATATAACAGATAGAGGGACATGGGAGTATATATATGCATATATATATAATATGTTTATATTGAAGCATTACGTGGTGGTAATTCACATGTAGCATTTTTATGACTTTATTAATCGGTTAAAATTAATTTTACAATATTCTTTTAGGACTGGCAAGATGGCTCAGTAGGATAAAATACTTTTCTGCTGAGCTTGACGGCCTCAGTTCAATCCCTGAGATAATAGGGGAAACCGAGTCTCACAGGATATTCTCTGACTTCTACAAGCATACTGTGGCGCACACACACACACACCACACACACACATACACACACACACACTTAAAACATCCTCTTCTTTCACATTCCTGAAACTCCTGGAAAGTTTAAACCTGTATTAATTACTTTGCCTGCTACTGTGACAGAAAACATGACATTATTTTGTCTTGTTAATTCCGGGAGTTCAGTCCACCAAAGCCTGTTCTTTTGCTCCTGGGCCTGTGGTGAGGCAGACAATCTGAGGTGTTAATAGATATGGAGGTCAGTGCAACTTGTGGGAGTTGATTCTCTCCTTCCTCCATTCTGGTTAGTTCTAGTTGTCAGGCCCAGCACGGAGAACCCTTACTCACTGTGAGTTTCTCTGCCCCCTGATCACATAGTTATTCCTTTCTAAGTTTTTCTTTTTAATATGGACTTAAAACTTAATTATCATGTTACTTATAAGGGACAGAGGGACATGGGAGTATGAGGGATGGAAAAGACTTCTCTAAAGCCAAATGTACCTTATCATTCTGACTCTGTAGCCATGCATCAGCTACAACATAAAGCATATATCGTGATCAATCCTAAAACCAAAGTTGAAAAGAGTTTTAGACAAATGATCTATGTTAGCTGCATTAGGAGAGGCAGGCACAGGAAAGCTTCATTTCAATTGACTTTAAACCACAGCCTTTTGACTGTACAGTCTAAGGATAAAATGAGAAACTGCAGAGACTTCTAAATGACCCAGTAGAATTTTTATCTCTGGAAATATTAATATTGGCAGTTTGAGACATATATACTATATATATATGTCTCGTATATATGATTTTTGTTAATGTTTTCAAGAAAAATGGAAAGGACTTAATAAAATACAGAAACCAAGGCAGTAGAAACACTGGGTTCTTTGTGTGAACTGGTGAGAATATCAGCCTGAGCTTAGAAATAATATTTACTTTTTAGAAATACATATTTTCTCACTTATTCCACTAAAACCCTCGAAGCAACGAATACCAAAAAACAGTGAATACTCTTGCTAACCAGGCTGTGGTTTAAAAGAAATATATTACCCATTAAAAGGATCCAGGACTCCTTGTGAAACTGCTGATTTCAGGTCTGGAAGAAGAAAATGAACAAGATTAATTTGGAACATATTGTTGTTACTGAATGTGGAGAAATTATTAAAGTCAGTGTGGTGACATTAAAAAGTACATAACAATAAACTTGACAGAGTCTTCATGGTCAAAGTTAAGAGAACCAAGGTCTGAAAAAGAAAAAAAATACAAAAAATGTACTTAATAAGAATATTTTTAAATTAATAGATTTATAATAATATTTTAAAGTAAAGACTCTTATCCCTTGTTTTGTCATAGCAACAAAAAGTAACTTATGAACTTAGCTTTTTATTTAAGCAGATAAATTTCAAAATTATATTTTATATATAATTATAGAAAGCCGAATGCTGCGCCATCAAATGACAAGTCCTCTTATCTGACAGAGCTATGGAGATGCTTTCCCAAGTCTCTATTCAATTGTTTTCACATTGCCTTTTACCTACACATGTCAAATGGACATGAACTGATACAAGTACAAACCTACCACAGCAATGGGAAAAAAGAAATATGAGAGATATTTATACACTTATTTCTGACTAGAGTTTAGTATGCAGCCCATTTATCTCCAGACAACATATTTAGTCACTGTTTAAAAGACATGATGTAACTGTATGGGATTATTTAACACTGCTGAGGCACCCTCAGGAATTCTGGGTACTTTAAGCAATTTGCTTTACATTGTCCAGTATTGGATAGGTGGGAGGTCTCAGCATGTAAGAGCATTTGTTACCAAGTTCAACCTCCTGAATTATATTCCTGGGATCAAGATGGTTAAAGAGAATCAGCTTTATCAAGCTGTCCTGTAACTTGCACACACACACACACACACACACACACACACACACACACACACATACACTGAATTAAAAGTAGTTTTAATTGTCCAGTCTGTTTTTAGAACTGTGGTTCAGCAGAAGAGGAGGAAAGAGAAGGATAAGAGAGGAGCAAGGACCATAATATAGACAGAAGGGCTCAGGGAAGAAAGGGTAAAGTAAATAGGGGAGCACTGAATGGGAGAGAGGAGTGGGTCAGGGGGAAGTAGAGGGATAAGATGGAAGGAAGGAGAACAGAGAGGAGGTGGGAGGGGGGAAAGGTGGTGAGGGAAGAAGAGAGCCTGAGAAAGAGATTCACATCCAAGTTAAGGTTTCAGCCTAGCCTTGGTCAAGGCTTTTCTTGTAAACAGCACATTGGACTTATTTAAACAGATACAGATTTTACTAAGTGGGAGGCATAAGCTGGGGTTCCAGTTCATTTTGTATGCCCAACGCAAGGCAAGCAGAAATGGTCCTTGGTCAGTATCAAGATCACCATTATGGAGCTCAACTCCTGTGTGTGATATTTACGCTGCTGGGGCAGAAGAAAACTCCTGTTACCATAACCTCATAGCCCTTTCATCCTCAGCTCACAAATCAGCATAGTCTATGAGAGTGATAGCCTTTCACTTTCAAAGCCCAAGATTGCTGCCTGTGGCCCAGCTTTGGGAATATTTGGAAATCAGTTTTTGTTCATGGGAGACGGTTTTTACTTCCTCAGTACCCACAAAGTGGGAAATTTCTCACACATGGAGAATGAAGGATGGTCCTGGAAAAGAATCATTTCTGTTTGTTATAATTTAAGACTAATAGTTCTGTTTTGGTGATGGAATTAGCTTGTGACAAAAGCATATTACTATTAAAATAGTCATAATCACCTAGGGTTAGCTGAATGCCATAATGTGTCTTGGTTCTGATAATTCAAAGGATATCTTATTATGGTGTTGGGAAGAGATGGAAGCCAAAAATTACTTTCTGTTTTTCTATAATAAGACCAAATAAACCAAAGAATCCTTTGTCTCAAAAATAGCTTTTACAAAAAGCAAGTCCTATGTCTCAAATTAGGAAGTGGAAGTGTCAGGCTTCTGGGGCTGGCTAAATGTTTAAGTTTCTTGTCTCTAGAGAGACACAGGAAGCACACTTCCTTATCAGCTAGAACAGAAAGCTGTCTTTCAGCATGCCCACTGGCTGGGAGCAAATGTTGCACTGCCCTAATATGCAAGGAGCCTATTTGTGCTGTAATTGAATGGTTTGCAACAGCACAGCTGGGCCTCGCAGATCTCACTTCCTTGATAGTCCATAGCCTGCAATTCATTTTTGCCAAGCCAATAGGTGACCTGTAGAGGAAAAAAAAAATAACCGAATTTAAGGAGCAATGCACAGCAAGCCTCTTTTCATTTTGTCTCATTAATTCTGTCATTGTTTTCCTCCTGGTTAGAACAGTTTCTCTGCCCCCTAAAACTCTGCTTCTTTCAAGATAATTTACAATCATGGAAACCACACAGATCGCAGAGGTCAGGAAGCCACAGAGAGACCACATCCTTTGTTTTCATTTTTCAGCTCCAAGTATCTTAAGCTGCCTGGTTCCAAGATGTGCACATCAGCCCAGAAGCCGAGTTGTGTAAGAATGTCTCCTTTGGCACCATGCTTCTCTATCAACACTAGTCACTTAACTGTCGTCCGATAAACCAAAGTGGACACCCTAAAGAGCTCTCTGAAACTCATCATTGTCTTTGGGCTGGCAGAGGAAAACTTGAGAACATGATACATCATGTTGAGCTGATGATGGAAGTTGCTCAGAGAGAGAGAGAGAGAGAGAGAGAGAGAGAGAGAGAGAGAGCACAGATGTTTCAAAATTGTGATCTGAAAACTATTCTGGTTTAGAGATGTCTTTATTCTCAAGTCCAAGTGGATCAAAGAGAGTGCTTAAAATGGAGGAAGAATTTATTGTTCACTACGGTCAAGCCAAGCCTTAAGGAAGAAAGGTTTTCTACTTAATCTTTGAGTTTTTGTTTTCACACAGCTGGGGTAATTAGGTATGGTCTAGGAAAATTTATTTCTTGGAATAGAAGATGGCAGTACAGAGCTCTGAATGCGGTCTCCACTGGGTTTGGAACTCCTTGTTAAAGGGATCTTTTTATTTCCCAATATGTCTAGCCTATCTCTTGAGAGCAGGCGACCAGGAATGCATATGTACTGAAAGATCAAACTAGACATACTACATATATTTGGAACATTTTCTTTTTATCTAATTTAGTACCATAAAAATAATAGTTAAAGCGATACATCTATGACATACAATGTGATGTTTTGATATATCTGTGTATTATGAAATATTAAGTCAGGGATTAACAAATTTCTTACTTTCTCACCTCTTATATTTATCCATTTTTGTATAGTAAGAAAATTATGGTTGCTCAGAAATATTCAAAACACACTCCATTAGGATCAACAATAACCATTATGTTGTATAATAGACCTCTAGAACGTACCCATCCTGTGTAACAGTGTCTTAGGCCTCTTGAGTGCTGCTGCCCCTGCCCCTAGCCTTCCAGCCCACAGTGCTCATAATCACCATTCTATTCTCTGTTTCTGTGAGGTCAACATTCTTAAATTTCACATATGACGAATACAGTATGAAATGCTTTTTTCTGTTCCCCTATTATTTCTCTTAGCATGGCATCCTCCAGGTTACTGGGAATATTTTATACACAGGAACAAAGCACAGAGACTGGCTGTAGAAGAATAGTGTTTAGGGACTTCCATGGCCATATCTGGTTTGTTTCTTAGTGCCATAGTACAAGAGCAAACATAACTTGGGGAGAAAAAGGATATACTTCATCTAAATATCTTACAGTCTATCACAAAGCAGACTTGGCAGGAACTCAAGGCAGGAACCTAGAGGCAGAAACTGAAGCAGAGGCCATTGAAGAGTGCTGCTTATTGGCTTGACTCATGACTTGTTCATCCTTGCTTCCTTATATACACAGCACTGCCCCCAGTGGGCTGGGTCCTCCCACATCAATCATGGATTGAGGAAATGTTGCATAGACTTGTTTACATGCCAAGATGATGAAGGGACCTTCTCAAATGAGGTTCCTTCTTCCATGATGAATTGTGCTTGTGTCAAGTTGACAAAACATCAAACAAACAAACAAACAAAAAAACAAACCAAAACATCAAAAACAAACAAAAGACCAAAAATCTAGCCAGTGCATAGACTGTCTAACAACTGGCATATCCCTATATATTAAGTGCATCTTTTCCATCTTTTAGGAACTCTATTGGCAACTATTAACAATGTAGACAGAATTCTTGATCCAGCAGAGGACTGTTACAGCCATTCTCACTTCGAGATTCATTGGTCTCGATGCTGATCAAGAACAAAAGCACACAGTCAGTGATGGGTTTTGACTACATCAGAGGTTCACAAATTGTGGGTCATGATCCCTTTAGGGGGTCTAAGAGCCTTTCACAGGAGTCACCTAAGACCTAGAAAAGCACAGATATTTAGATTATGATTCATAACAGTAACAATATTACAACTATAAATTAGCAACAAAAGGAATTTTACGGTTGTGGGTCATCACGACACAAGGAATTAACTGTATTAAAGGTTTGAAGCATTAGAAAGGTGGAGAACCACTGCTTACATGATGCCAATACCAGAAGAACAAGATCACTAGAGTGTGTTTGAAGAACAAAGGCAGGTACTTTAAATCAGGTGAATCAGGGCTTACTTTAGATCACAGGTGAATGCTCCAACATGGGTACACACAACTGCTCCCTGATTTCTATTTGAAGGTGCTGTGAGTTTCAAAAGCCTTGGAGTCTCTATAATTCCACATACTGTTATATACAGAAGTCTCTCAGGTAAGAACGGTCTTTCCCTAAATCACTCAGTATTGCTAATAAGGTGAGAGAGAGAGAGAGAGAGAGAGAGAGAGAGAGAGAGAGAGAGAGAGAGAGCTTCTGAGTCAAAACTTTACTTTTTATCTCCCCTTGAAAAACTGAAAGATGGGGGAAGTAATGACTCAAGCTGCTTCCACCTGGTGGTGGTGCAGAAGACTGAGAACCAGCTGCCAAGAAGTAGCTAGGGACTGCAGATTCATTACCTCCTTTCTTTATCTGATCTGAATCAGAGACTGAGTAACAGACTCTGAGTAACAGACTCTAAACATCTCCCTCACAACAGTGCCATGTTATTTCTATACTTTTCTGTGTGGTCAATGTTTCTCTACAGTGCAGGTCTCAGTCAGTTGTGGGGTATATAAAGCCATGACAGAGCAACATAGTTACAGATTTCAAGAAGAGGTAAAGCAGCCTTTCTTGAGAAATACACATAATTCCCCAGGGTGAACATTGTGAGTCCTGTAGCTCACTCACATTTATTTGTGGACTTTGGAGGCATTCTGTTTGAAACTGTGAGTAAGAGTTCATATTGTTGATTGTATTTTATCCTCAAATGCCCAGAGCTTCTTAGAATTTCTACAATCAGATACGTTGTCCAAGAGTATAAAATATCATCGTAGGCAGGCTACTCAGTGTTTGAAAAGGTTTTCAGTTTCTTCTTGTCCCTTGTATTCCAGTCACAAAACTGTACACTGTTTTAATGAGTTTGAGTTTTCTAAGTCCAAATATCCCAAGCCTCAAACAGTAAAACTTTTGACTGATACTTAAAAGGTAAACTCACATTTCATTAACTCAGTTACTTTGTGTCTGTGCAGTTAGCATCTGCACTGGGCACTACACTTAACAGGCAAGAAAATAAACTGACCTGAGTTTCAGTGCTGTATTCACCAATGTTTGAGTGAATTCCAGACCATTAATCAAGGTTTGGGTTTATTGTCAGGGGGAACAGATTTGATTAAAGTGATGTCCCCCTCCTCAGCTTCTCTGACAACTTCTCAGACGTTCAATCTCTTGTGGCAAACTGTGTATGTTTTTAACAAGAGCTTGTGTCTGATGTCAGGAAGGTGAATTTTTTTTTATTATGTTACAATAATTACAGCACATCATTCACAGACTGGAATACAGGACTTTCTACATAGTCATTCCCATTAAAATATAGCAGAAAGTAGACTTAAAGTCAGGGTAATGTCTCCACCATCCACACAGCTGGATTTGAGGAAGTTGAAGGGATCTTCTAGAGCTAGAACAATAAAAAACAAAACAACAACAAAACAAAAACAAACTGGAAATGCATGAACTCCTGCTTTCCTATTACATAAAATTGTGATGAACTGATAGATGAGTTATGAATAAAGGACACATTTATGACACACCTGTAGAACTGCTCTCATCCTGTTGAAAGGTCCCTGAACACTATTTTTCGCTATTCTGACCACTGTGTTTTGTATTTCTGCTGAATCGTGTCAACATTTCTGTGTAGCCATCACAGAATCTCTTCTACATGGACTTGCACATTAGGTTACCATAAGAGATGAGCGTGTTCATGGATTTGGTAACCACTGAAATAAGAGTACAATCCATATAGAAACATGGAGGATTAGAACCTAAGCCCATCCTGCTAGCCCAGTGCCCAGAAGTTCAGTACTGGGACAGGACCCTTCTACCTTTGTACAAAGGGGTATGTTAGGTTGCCTGGATTTTGTCGGTTTATTGCCAGAGGGGTATGTTTTCTCATCCATCCCTTCTAACTGAGAAGAAGCAACTCTTTCTACATAGCATCAAAGTGATCTGTAGCCCAGCTTCTTACACCATGGACCACATGTGGTCACAACTGAATGCGGGCTTCTCTGACAGTCTCATACCCAGGAAAGTTTTCTAAACATGGTGTCCAAGCATGAATTCAAAAATCAAATGTACAATGGATCTCAGATACTTCTGGCTGTGCTGGACCGCATTGCATCCTCAACTTCATTGCAGCCTTGATTCCAGACTCACAACAAGCCGTTCACACTGCACATGCTGTCCCTCTGCCTGACATCACACTGCTCGGACACTGAGGCTGCTGTATTCTATGAACTACATGAGTTTCACTGTACTGCTGTCTTCTGCCCTTACAGAAACACGATGGCTTAATTATGGAAAATGAAATGTTGTAGTCCTTTCCTAATGTCATACTCAGTATGTAAGTATCAAATAAGCATATTGTTGCATTGAATTAGGTTAGAACGTTAGATTTTAAAAATGCTAATTGAGTTGCAGATAGAAGCCTTATAAAATAGGGAATAAAATAAATTTTGTTGGTATTAGGACAGAAATTCCAACCATATTTTTAGTAAAGTTCCCTAAGGATATATGGTGTGTGTGTGTGTGTGTGTGTGTGTGTGTGAGACAGAGACAGAGAGAGAGAGAGAGAGAGAGAGAGAGAGAGAGAGAGAGAGAGAGAGAATTTAATAAATCAGCCCAAAATAGTAACAATAGCAGGATTACACAAGAGATCTTAGAACACTGTAGTTCCTTGGTTCTTGAAACAGCCTAATAGTCAAAATGGTTCCATATCTTTCCTTACTCAATTTATTTAAGTCCAGGGATCTCAGTAATCCCAGTACGATACTGAAGTTGGAAGCTTTTTGGAGAGCTGCTGGTTCCAAGACAGTTCATTTCTGCAGCAAGAGGGAAGCTCAGGCAAGCACAGTGCAAGATGGTCTTTCTTCTGATATACTAATTTTATAAGGTTGCTACCTGGAGGTGCCGCCACAGTTGGGGAAAGTTTCTCCTCAATACAGACAGTCAGGACAGCTGTTCAGGTACAGCTCCCTACCCAGGTGTTTCCAGTTTATACTAAATTGGCATTAATACCAAGCACAACATACAGTTTCTGAAATGTCCCCTACATGTACTTTTTCTACTGAGTAGTACATATTTACATCATGTGGCATTCTCAACAATGATGGTTATAAAATCAGAATATTGACCAATTTAGGAAGTGTAAAGCCACTGTGCAGTCAGCAGTTTGTCCCAGATTTAATTATTTGTATAAAAGTAAATAGGCACACCCATTTTATTAGCATGACACTTTATTTTTATTTTTAGGAAATATATATGATATCATATATATCTATTCAAAGAATTGCTTTAAAGTAACTTTTAAAATGAAATCTTATACTTGGTATTTTATAGAACTCTGTCCTGGCTTGGTGGGAAAATTTCTTGGGTGAAAAGGGGTCTCAAGTAGGAAAGTTCATGAAGCCCTGCTTTGAACATTAGAAATGTCTTCAAAAGGGGAATGCCAGGGCCAATAAGTGGAAGAGAGTGGGGTGGCGGGCATGTGGATGGGGGAGGCAGCAGGGGTTTGTTTTTGTTGTTTTTGTTTGTTTTTTTTTTGTTTTGCTTTGTTTTGTTTTTTGGAGGGGAAATTGGGAAAGGAGAAATTTACATGTAAATATAGAAAATATCTAATAAAAAAAAGAAATGTCTTCAAAGGCTAAAGGTCTTTCATATGCTATATAACAGCATTGATGGGACACACCCTTAGAGGGTGCTGCTAACACAGACATAAAATACATGTTTCATTGGAAACCCTGTTTCCTTCCAGAAGTGGATAGCTCAGTCAGCATGCAAAAACACAGGGCTTAGAGTCTTCCAGGGATGGTGCTGTCATGGCCACTTCCAGGTCTGTGCCCACAGATCTCCCATTCTGGGCACTTGCACCCCTCTGCCACCTCTCTGTATACCACCTGCAGGTTCTGTATGTAACTGAGCAGACTCCAGGAAAAGAGTGCTCCATGCCACCTTCTTTAGGGTGTACACATTACACTTTAAAACCTGTGAACTAGGCAGTAGCTGAGTCTAACATGAAGCTTTAAGATATAAACAGCACATTTTATGATTGAATTAACATCAAATAACACCCCTGCCACATGAGAGAAAATGAGAAAATGCTTGCCCCACCTCACCACAAATCAAGTTTTTGATTCTCCAGTGTGATGGTTTCTGGGTTCAAGAGTGTGCTCATATGCTTTAGAAATGCATGCATGCATGAGGCTGTAGGTCTGTACCAGAATCTTCTATGTGTTTAGTTATTCTGCTTTCATAAACACCATCAATGTCTGGCAATATGCAAGCAAGGTAGTTGAATCTGTGGGGGTGCTCTAGAGCTGGGGTTAGGATTGGGGGTGGTTCCAGAAGACTAGGAGGGAAATGAGGCCAGGGCTTTCTGAGGACACTTGTCCGTCTTCTGATTATCTGTGCCAGTACTAGTGAGAGCCGTTCATCCTTCCTGTGTGCTTCCCTGAGTACAAATCCGAGCCAAATCCGTGGAAGTTTTCTTCTGAATTGTACAAGTGCTTCTTTGACAGTCAGTAAAATAGCCGGAACAGCCCAAGTCCCAAGCATGAGTCTGCAACAGAAAAGAGCTTTCTGGAACAGTGCGTTCAGAGATGTTTTTTATTATGAGACTGAGCACCTGCATCTGTTATGCTACCATGGCAAGGCTGACAAAAACCGGGGCTAAGGGGAAAATGTCAGGAGAATATGGTAGTGGGGGAACAGCTACAAAATATCATTGTACTTCATAGCCTACTAGTAAACAAGCCCTTACCGGCTGTCTATCAGGAGGCTCTCTCTCTCTCTCTCTCTCTCTCTCTCTCTCTCTCTCTCTCTCTCTCTCTCTCTCTTCCTCCTTCCCCCTCTCCCCCCTCTCTTTCTCTGTATGTTCATACATGTACATGCACGTTGGTATGTGAGTGCATGTGCCTATGTGTATGTCTATGCATGAACATATGACAGAAAATGTGTTTGTGGCTGAGAATTTAGCATGTGAGTTAAAAACTGCTAGATTGTTAAAAGCATTTTGTTGTCAAATGGGAATATTTGTACATTACTTTTATATTGGCTTAGCCTATACTGGAGGGATATTTTTATATTTCTTAGTGTGACATTGTTTTGAACATGTTGAAAGAGTATTTTTAAAAATATCTTAAAAGTGTTTTTAAAGTACTTTGTTGAAAAAGTACTTCTCTTTTTAAAAGTGTTTTCTTTTTAAAATTTAGCTATCTTTGGTGGTAAGTTTCATATCTGCACTATATCTTGAAGTACTTGAACAGAGAAACACTAATCAATACTGAAGCTAATAAAGGATGGGAACTTAAAAAATGCTAATCTTTAAAACAGAGGTTCGATTTGCATTTTTCTACATGTTATCCTCCAGTTGAGCCAGCACCATCTGCTGAAAATGCTGTC